>NC_072853.1:155470573-155772856 GCF_028858705.1 Grus americana
TTTGTGGTGTTTTCGGAGGTCATGCAAGACAGCTTCTCTCACTCTTAGCAGTTTCCTAGAGCTAAAGAAAGTACTCGTAGGGAAAAAACACAATTTCTAAGATGTGAAAAAGGCTTTTAGGGATGTTCACATACTTGAAGGATGACACTAAGCAATAATACTTCAAACAAACATAATGCAGTGTGCACAGAAATGTGATTAAGAATAACTGAATGAGACAGTGAAAGCCTTACTTTTCCTTTTGAAGATTGTGTACCTTTCTAATAATAAAATGGTTTATATTATACTTGTTCTAAAATATCTTCTTACTGTATAAAATCCAAAGATTATATTTTCAAAAGCACTTCTTCAGGGTGCTGGGGACCTTCTGTAGGGTTTGAGATCCTAATTTAGTTAGGCCATCTGGAAATTCCAGCTCAGGAGATCAAAACTCCTAAAAATTACACTATGTTATTTAAGTTTTCTTTCAGTGGTTCTCCATCCACCCCCAAAGCTGTATCTAGATGACATTTCTACTTGCAAAAATTTATTACAGACATGCTATTAACCCTTTTTGCCTGGAATTTCTTTCATGTTTCTGTCCAAAAACTTAATCATATTCCCTAAATCTAACTTTAATGACCTTCCAGATCTTTCATACTTCTTCCCTTTGTAAAAATGATACAGGTCTTTGTATGAATAACGGTTCAATACCTCTTCCAAGAGATTGGGAGGTATTAAGAAGATGGGAATATTGTTAGGGAACAACAACAGTGACAGAGAAGCACCAAACATTGGTTTAAGTCATCCTGATTTTGACAAAAGTAACCTAAGAATTCATCAAGTCAGTAAGCTCCAATATGGACCAGAGAGGATAATTTTTTTCTGTTATTCATGAAAGTGTTACTTCAGTTTTTGATGACTCACAATATTTTAGAATTTTGGGGGGTTTTTTGGTTTGTTTTTTTACTACTCAGATACTTACTGTTTAGGGCTAATTAATAGTAGGCATTCATGAGCATCATCTGTGCTATGTGTTTATAGGGGTAGTCCATGTTAGGAAAAACCCCCAACATCCATGTGATAGATCCATGTGTAGCGTTGCCAGTTAAGGGCATGAGAACACGAATACAGCAGTTGCTATTCCATAACAGATCCTTAGATGATTCCTAGGAAGAAGCAAGTGCATTTGATCATAGGGAATACTGAGATATTAGGTGTTTATTTAGATGGTTGCTGATGTTGTTGTGTCATAATAATGATGCATTTGAATTCTTGCAAAGACATAAGAAAAACTAACAGTGAAATAATTCTTAAGGAAGTGTCATAGAGTGTCATAACATATTCTACTGCCTTTGAGATAACTAGTAAAACTCACATTCACTTTGGTAGTAACTGGACCAGACTATTGATATGCAAATATAGATGAAAAATAAGGAGTCTTCCTAGGATCTCTTTCCTCCAGGAACATGAAGTTGGTACAACAAGATTTAATCCTATATATCCTAGGAAATGTGTGAAGGAATTTTTGTGAGAGAAGACATATAATTTTAAGCCAATTCTTTTTCAGTAAAATAACAAGAAGAAGTCACAAAAATGAATCACTCTTCTACATACGCAAACAAAAAATTGAAGGAAAAATGTATTGTGTGAATATTACTTAAATGTGTGGATATTATGCAACAGGAACTGGAAAATGGAAGATAAAATGAAATGTCAAGGATATGATTTAGCTTTTGAAGGATATATCTAGATTCCTAAATCTTCCTTCTGAAATCTTCCCAATTACTTATAAAAATGTGCCTGAACTGCAAATCAGCAAAAAAGTTATATTTTTTTTCAAAATTATCTTTTGCCATCGCAATTTCTTTCATCATCCTCTTTTTTAACATTACATGTTCCTCTATCACCTTCTCTCCAAATACAAACAGTAATGTTTTAGATGATCAAATTTATTGAAATAATATCTGACAATATTATACACATTCCATATGTGTATGTGTTATGTATGTCTATGTGATATATATCTCTCTGAATCTACCTACATATGATGTCAACGACAAATGGAATAGTGGCTTATTAATCACATCACCTGCCTTGTAACATTAATCCTTACTCCAATTCTTTATATTGCATCTGTCTACACAACAGCTTTACAGTCACCAAGTGCACTAAAAAAAAAAAAAATCCATATTCTTTATCCCTAAATTAAAATAATAGGAAATAGGATTAATAGAGATGGAAAAAGATGTTGATGTTATTAGGTCCATATCCAGATACTGTTGTGTCAGGAAATTGTATCATATAATCCATTTCTTAGGATGTCGAAGCCAGCTGAGTTTCTTGTTATAAGGTAACTAAAACAGGCCTCATGCTTCAGAAAATTAGGAACCTTTTGTTTCTCTGTCAGGGCTAGATTAACCTAACTCATTCTTTTCCCAACACTTACTTTAAATATGTCTTCTTTCAACCTGGTGTTTATAACTTCAGGGTGTTTATGAAGACCAATCTTGTTTAACTCTTATGTTTCTTAAGTTAAAGAAAGCCATCCTCTTTTAATTTCCCTTTGTAAAAGTGATCTTCCACTTTGTTCATTCTGGTAGTCCCCTGCTCTAACACCTTCCAGTATGAATGCTCTTCTCTGGAACACAATCAACTAAAATTGTGCATGGCACTGCAAAAAAGATCTTACCAGTGGCCTTGTTACATTTTCTTCTATTTCTTTGGCAGTTCCTTGCTTGATAGATACTAGGGATACAGTTGTTTGTGCATGATCGCATGTCATTAATGGTTTTTACTGATGCTGCTAGATCACATGTCATCACCATAATATGACCATTTCTAATAACATTTTTTACTATTTATTATTACATGCAAGATCTTTCATTTTTGTGCTGTTTTTCCTGCTTATTTAAACAGATCTAATAATTGTTATTCTGAAGGGATAGATATGGTTCCATTCTAAAAATTTGATAAAACCATTAAGAATATTTTCTATCAGACTTGCAATTTCCTATATCTTTCCAACTTCTTCTTGCATTCAGACATGGACATTACCAGTCCCATTAATCTACATGCATACAATCATCTGAATATATTCGTATTGTCAGTTAATTGACTCTCTGATTATCCACATATATGTGTTGGATCACTCCTGGGGTTTCTGTATGGATCAAAATAATTATTTTTTTAATTTTTTTTTTTTTTTAAGATGAAAGCCAGATGAAGTTCTGGATGCAGCTCAGAGGAGGAAGGGCTATTATAAGCAGTGTGGGCCATGCCAGGCTTAGGTCCCTCAAAAATGCTTTGTCTCACAGTCATTTGCCATTATTCTAAAACATCGTCGATCTTGATATATCCCTCTCCTACATGTTCTATATAACCTCATACCAATGCCCACTGCATCTGTCACAGCCCCTCAACAGCATGATGTAAAAGTTCTATCATGGCACAGCATTTACATCATTTATGCTCTTTGATCAAAACCTATATGTTTCAGGGCTGCCAGATGTGCCCCAGAAGAAGTTTAGGTGAAGTATTACAAAATGTACATACAGCCAGTCTGCTCTGGATTAAGTAACTCTGAACTATGTAAACACGAGCAACTCTTCAGCGCATGGTCTGAGGGACAAGGATCACTCCCAGAATTACATCTTTATCAGCATAACTTTTACGTTTTGGCATTGTCTGAACAACAGTAGTTTCTGTCTTGATTTGCACATTTCCATCAGCCATCTAACCTTCTGATACATGATCTGCACCCTTGTCTAAGATTAAAATTATTCATGTGATTCTCTGCCCTTTTAAAGTTAACATTAGCTTTTGTCTTACTGCATTGTCAATCCCACTATGGCCTTCTTTTTAATTTCTATCATTAAAGATCCCTTTATCATTTGTGTTCATTTCTTTGCAAGTTCTAATGCAGTTATTAGATATTTTTACTTTATCCAAATGTTTTCAAGACCTTTAACATGTAACTACCTATTCTGATTTCCTACTATATTTTCCAGCAGCCTTTTTAAGGTTCTCATTTTCATACAGTCTCTATTCTTTTTTTTTTTTTTTCATATTAGTCAGCTATCCTTATTTTTTCAGTCTCGTTTCTTAATATTGAAAACCTTGTTTATAGACTTATTTTTTGTTTAGTGTTTCACACATTTAAACACAGATAATCCATGCTTTTTCAGGACAAGTTTGTTTTGTTTTGTTTTGTTTTGTTTTATTTCTCCAAGTGGCTTTCTTTATGAACCTGCTGCTTGCTCGAGCTATACATAAAACAGCACTAACCCTTGCATTTTCTCAGTAACTAATTGGTGGAGAAAACTGTCAACTATCATAGCAAGAAACATGCTGGATCTACTTTCAACAGTGTAATTTGTTCTCTAGTCTATACTTTGAAGTCAATTATGTTAATAGGTAATTATTTTAAGTAATTAAAGTTGCTTGTAATAGAGTCATCTTACTACAAATATGTCTTTATACATAGAAGTGTAACAGGGAGAGTTAAGGAAGATAGAGCAGAGATCCAACCTCTTTTCCATCCTTGAATGAATATTGACCTAACCTGGTTTACTTCATCTATGTCATCATTTATTTGTTTGCAATTAGCTGCATAATTGACATGTCATGCAATCATTTCTTATTTTGTTGTTGTGGTGGTGGTGGGTTTGGTTGGGTTTTTTTTTTCTTTCTTTTCTTTAGGGTGTCTTCTGAAGTTTCTTCCTCATCTTAGTTTGGCAAACTCATCTACCCTTCTTATTTTATCACATTCATATGTATTGCTAGCTATGCAAGTTTCTCCACTTGGTTCAGTAGTGTATATATAACATAAACAATATCTTGACTCTAACATAACTCCCATTCATCAAAAATGAAGAAATTTGGTGTCTTGAGAGGAAGAAAAAGAGATAGAGGAGTAAACTTACACTTTATAAACACTTTCATTTCAGGTGTGTAGTTGAAATGAATGTTCTGCTAGTTATGTCATATTTTTTCAGTCTTGTAACTCATGCAGTAAATTAGCCAAGTTTTATGTTTTTCCAAACCATCCCTTGCTATTATTTGTGTATCCATCTCATTGGTCCACATTGCCCTCTGATTGCAAGTTTTCAGAATATTGGCAAGTTACATAGTAAGTTAATTAGGTGTTGAAAAGAAGGGTAGATATCAAAAAATACTGCCATCTGTCCTCTTTGTCTCCTCCACTCTTCTTTTTCTTTCACATTTTTGCATGTGTGAGGATTTCAACATATTTTGGAATCCCTTCCCTTTTTTAAATAGATAGAGTTAGTCTTTACATTTTGGGGTGGGGGGGGAGGAGGGGATGTTAGCTGGGAGGAACCAGTTAATCAATACATTCATTTAGCTTGGACTGAAAGGCACGGCTCCTGGACGTATTGAACACAGCACCACATGGAAATAAATATAAAGACATATAGGAAAGATAAGACTTCTGACAACTGGGTCCTGCTGTCTTCACAATTTGGTAGGAACTGAATGTCTCTCACAAGGGGACAGATTCTGGTGGAAAGAGAAGAAGGGTGCATAACTCATCATGTCTCATCCTGCAGTGATGCTGTTCACAGATACTACTCAGAGTCTTTAAGCCTGCCTCCATGTATGGACTAGACCCCACCACTTAATTCCAATATCCCCCACCTCCAGCACTATGAAGCTACTTCAATGCATCCGAAATATTCCAGACACACACTCAAGGACCACAGGTCTTCTGCTTACCCCATTTCAAGGAAAACGGTTTATTTCCCACGGACAGGGTCTCTGTCTTTCTCTGTATACTTCAAAGTGACATGACCAGCAAGCTCTTTACCTGAACCTACAAACAGGGGAAGGATCGGAGTGCAGGAGTCAGGGGTGAAAGGAACATTGTATTATTTTTCCGTCAACATCAAAGACGTCAAAGATAGACATCAAAATCCACGTAGACCCTAACCTTCAATGCAGAACACCCAAAGGAAAGTAGCAAAATACCCTTCAGTGGGAGTCTTTGAAAGGACTCGCGTGACTATGGACATTAAAAGGGAAATGGAAAAAATTATGAAGTCAGAGAGCACCTGTTGAGAAAGACCTCCTATTCTGAGAAAAAAAACACTTAATAGACTGCATAGGCATGACTCAAGGTGAAATAGTCACTCACTGGATTCAGAGTATGACTAACCGCTAATGGAGACTTTTCAACACAAGGGGTGAGTCATCTGCCCAGACTTGGGCATCTAAAACTTAAACATCTGAATCTAAGGAAATTACTCAAGATACCATTGAGATTCAAAGGATAAAACAGATGTTTCCATAGTGCAATCTGTTTTAAGATTGGCATCTAATTGGGGCAGACAACACCCATACATTAGCTTTTTGGACCATGAAAGGAGCTTACATGGACTGAATTAGGTTCAGATATCTAACTAGCAGATACCTAAAGCTAGATGTCTTAACCTAGGTGAGATGAACCCCACTGTCCCACAAAGCTTGAGATATGCAGCTGAGAAGGCTGTGGTAGGTCCTTTGTCACCACTGTGTGGGAAAGTGCGTGTTTCTCACCACCGACAATGGAATAAATAGAAGGTGACTATGCTTCTAGATCAAGCACTTGATTTAAGCACTTAAGGTTAAGACTAAATATACCTTGAGCGTTATCTTTGGCAATCCACAGACGTAGAGAAAAGACTGCGGTAGTAGAACTGACAAGTCTGAACTGGAATCCTCAGTTCCATATACACTAATGAAAAGGGGTTTGTGCCTTAGAGACGACTTCAAAATATCCATCTATATAGGAGTGAAATAGTTTCTGTATTTTTTATCTAATTTGTTCCTAGTGCAAAAGCATATGTCTCTCTAGTGGAGACCAACACTAAGGTCATCCCCATTCCCACAAGAATATCTCCTGCTAGGCTACAGACTAGTGAAACTATTTGCTCTCTAGCTTCATGAAATTACTCTTCCTTTTCCTTCTTCTTTACTCCAATCTTATTTGTACATTAACATGGAGGACATTTATCTGGGATGTGTGTTTGGACTTGTTCAGGCTAACAAGAACACTGCTATTCCCTTTCCAAATGAATGGAGGAGTGTTCCATCCCCCTGGTTTTTATACAAAAAGTGGACAGTGGTCTTGGAATTAATATGTCCAGGCCTTTTCCACTGAAGTCAGTCCTAAGTGTAGTCTGAAGGGCTAGTTGTGCAAATGGAGCAAGAATGGACATTTCCACATAGTATTCAGAGTAGCTAGACATACAGTTGAGAAAGTTTTGAAGTTTTCCTAAAAAAGTATCCAACTCCTAATGTCACAATGAGTTTCGTTGAGAAGTGAGTTGGCTGCATAGGTATTGTCCAACTTAGTTCTCAGAATGTGGGTTGCCTCTTCCCATACTGCCTCCAGAGGAAAGTGAGTTGGAGCAGGCAGATAATGAAATGCTACAAATGGGAAAGCCTTGAATAAAGAAGCTATCATGTGCTAAGCAAGCATTGGTAAAGAGTGCAACTCTTTCAAAACAGGGTTCAGTGTTTCAGGTTTTTCCAGCTTCACATTGTTTTATGTGACAGAATGTCTTTAATTAGGTTAGCAAAGGCTGAGATAATGTCTGTGTTTGGCAAATGTGCTCTGCAATGGCCTAAGGGCTTCTCTGTGGTGCTGAGCAGCTTCAGTATCTGTGGATGCTGAAGACTGTGCAGACTGAAACCTCTATCCTAGGCAAATGATGATTGCATCATTAGTAAGCAGTTAATTACTTTCTCTTTTATCTTAACTGGATCATGGCTTTTTTTAAGGTTTTATATTCTTTGTTTTCTCCCACTTGTCTACTTAAGTCTTGAACAACACACTCCACTGTGTATTTGCAGGCTCTTGAGCACCTTCTCCCAGGAAAGTAAAGACAGCCAGTGTAGTTTATGTGTTCTTCTTGGAGTAATGATAAATAAAATATCTGCCTGGGTTCCTGAAGTGGATTGCCTTCCTAATGTACAGAGAATTTCCAGGTGTGGGACCTTTCTCCCTGTATGTACTCACACTTCCTGATGTGGATAGTGCAATACTTTCAGGAAGCAGATTTCAGCAGCAAAAGTAGAAAATGAAGCAAGACTGGCATAAATCAAATAATGTGGGTTTTTTTAATTTTAGGTTATAAAATATTTCTCTCTTCTCTCTTGTTTTCGTCTTGCCTGCTTAGAAAAATACTTATGACTTGTGCAGTCTTGAAGACTGACTTCCTTTCCACATGTTAGATCAAATAAGAATCTCAGATTACCCATACCTTTTAAGGTATGTGAACTGCATTTGACTTTAAATAGCAGTATTCCACCGTTTAGTTATCCACCTGCCAAAATGTTCTGCTCAGACTAAGTTAGAAGAAACATAAGCTTTCAATTTAACATAAAAAACATTAAAAAGATGGTATGTGCATAAAACAAACACAGTCATACCATCACCTTGATATGATGGATTAACGCTCCATTAAGAGAAGGAGAAGAAAAAACCTTTCACAGCCCTACTCCATACTCTCCACCAGGATTGGCTGGAAGGTTAAATTCTGGAGCTGTTAGGATGATTGCTAAATTAAGTGGACATTTTGCTGTTCATTTTAATGAGAATAGAAACTACTTTTAGAGAATGATAAGATCTTTCACCTATGTGTTCATCACACTGAATGTATGGCAAGGAAGATGTTAAAAACATCTGAAATCCATATGAAACAATGAATCCTAAGCTGTGCTGTTAAAGGATGCTTCTTCTCTGCTAACACAAGGCCTTACTCAGAGGACCAGTTCCTGCTGACTGTTTTCTTCTAACCAATATTCTGCAAATATTGTATTAGGTGACATGAAAAACTAATGAATTGATTGAAAAATGGTTTTCTCTGTCTTTAATTGTATAAGTGTGTTATACGACTGAAAGTTAGTCTCTTGATTTTCTCTAGAGCTCAGGTGACTATCAGGCAATACAAAACTCCCATTCCAAAAATCAAGAGGCTGTAGAAAAATAAATATTTTAATTCATACCGAGAACTCCTTGCAAGATCTTTACAACAGCAGGAGAAATTTTGTATTTAGGGAAAAAAGGAATGGCAGGAAGTTGTAATTTTACTGAATGATTCTGCTATTTAATATTTGCATTCCACCTTTCCCTCAGCAATATGATTCCATATTTAGGTGTGGTATAAGAACGTACTGATGTGAGTTTAGGGTTAGGCCTGGGCATTGTCAAGCTCTACCAGTTGGTAAGGACAGTGGTCCCTAAATTGTCCATAACCTCCACATTCCCTAGTCCTCTCACTCCCAGCAATCAGTCTCACACTATCCATCTGCAATCCTTGGTCACTCATGTTTTACCTCTCCTACCATGCTACAGTGCATTCCCTTTATTTTCCATACCATATACCTACTATTCCTGTGGGTCCTAAAATGCACAACTGGTTGCTGTGGAACAAGTTTAACTGAAAAGCAAAGTGCTAAAGATCAAACAGGCAGATGTAAAAGTTGCTGCATCTTACAGAATCAGTCCCAAAGCCACATAAAGTACAATGAACAACCTTGTCTCCATCATACGGGATAACAGAGGAATTTTTAACTCTATATGGAAAAGAGCAGTCTACTTATTGTGAGGTACATATGGATAATGGTCATATTGCAGTCGGTACTTGGTGATTTTAGGAGAGGGAGATTTGGAAACGCCAAGTTTGGAGGTTTAAACCTAGGATCACCCTTGCTCAAGGCAGCTATGTTATTCATCAGTTACACTGGTTGTTTCCAAACACATATAATGAATGCTTTTTCCCATATCACAAAAGCAGTGTTGTCAAAAACCTTTTCTTTCTTTAACTGAACTGTTATTTTATAAAGTTTAAACAAATGATCTTGTTGGAAGTGCCCTTAGGAGATAGGAGTGAGCAGAGCATAGGTGAGATCAAAAGGGTTGTCTACGACGATCTTCGTAAGATTGAATAGCATATATTTCACATGGATTCCTGAGTTCACAATGAAGATGAGTGGGAGTGCATGTATATGAAAAATTCCCTTACAATGAGAGTCAATATTACATAACATCATTAACATGCACAGGATGCACAGTATAAGAACCTTTTGAAAACCATATAACACAGTTAACTCTAGTACTACAATACAATTTTGCCCTTTAAGTGTTAAAGAGTAATTTAGAAATAAATAGTTATATGGAATTTAATTGGGGGGGGAGGTGCTTCTTTCTTTAATTCTTTTTTTTTTTTTTTGTCCTTGCAGGACACAAGAAGAACCATAAGCTCTTCTGTATGGGATGGATTAGAGCAGTCCTTAACTCTATATTGTTTCACTCTTATGTACTATCAGCATTTCAAGAATAAAAATATCCATAGAAAATTAAATTTTGCTTAAATATAGTCAACCTTCTGTGACAAATGACAGAGATTTTTATCATAAGACAAAAGAATAGTAGCAATAAGAAAAAAAATCTTAGAAATTACTAAGAAAAGTCAAATGCTTTAAGGGTAATTAGAGTCTAATTAGAAATAAAGATGCTATCAGTATGATAATAGTTGCCATTTTATTCATGCCAATGCATAATTTCTCTCAGTGACACAATGTGGTTCTATCCTGAAAGCATGCACTCATAAATTGCTCACAGCAGTTAGTGGTTGAATTAGTAAAATAACTGTGTTTTGTTTTCCGTAACTAGTTGTCTTCTAAGTACTGATCTGATATAATTTAAATTAATCATGGGGAATATTTATGAAAATTAGCATCAGTTTCCAGACAGTTCACTAGGAGAAATAATTTATATTTGAAATAAAATTTTAACTATCTAAAACCACCTTGATATCACGGTAATGCCAGAAGTTATGGAAGAAAATAGGAGAATTCATTACAGGAAAAAAATATTTGAAAATACTTTTGAAAATGAGGAAAGATTAATATATTCCTCTTTCAGTGTCTTTGCCCAACATTGATCTACTAGACAGCCTAATTGTATATTTTAACTGTCTTTGGTTAATACAAGTTTACCAAAACAATACTCTTTACAAATGAGACATTTTAAAAGTGATATCTTGAATGTCAGCATATTACTGCTTAATGCTCTTATTCATCTGTTAACCGTAGGAGACTGATTATATTTGCTTATAAGATGAAGGATTATGATATTTAATTATTATTTTTTAAATGTTCAAGGATTCAGGAACGACCATGAAAGCACAAAAGAGAGAAGGCTAATTACTCATTTTGTCTTTCAAAGTGCTTGCCACTTGCCCAATTTGCAAACATGGTAGATAGATTCTTGAATGTAGCCAGAAGACACTTATTTTATTTTCTTTATGTATTCATAGAATTGCTACAAACCACTATAACTTTTTTCCAATCAATAAAATTGGCTTTAAATATAATGAAAAAACGTGGAGTTATTTTTATTATTTTTCCTCTTTGATAATAAGCACAGGTAATCAAATTTGCTCACTTTTTAGAAAATGTTCAAATATCACATGCCCAGCAGTGCAATGAATGTTGAAAGGACTAAACTTCTGCTTATTTTTCTAGCTGTGATGACCCAATTTTAGTGCAATATTCTAAGAGAACTCTTAATTCTCTGAAATTTCAGGATGCCCTTTTAAGTCAAAGGCAGTCTCCCCCAACAATCAGGAGTAACTAGAAGAGATGAGTCATACTTTCCATAACTTATAACCAACAATGAAATCACTTATGATAATTTTTATCATTTTCTATGAAAAGATTGCTGTCTTCAATGCCTGTTAGTCCAGTGAATAAGACTCAGCTAGGCCAAAACTCCCTCTCATGAACCACTAAGAATAACATCTAGTGACTGCCCTAGAAGTGTGCATTCTGTGAAAAATATCAACCAGTTAAATCACTCAAAACCCCCCACATTTTACGTCTTGATTAAGAGTAAAGGAAAAACCACAAATTGAAAATTCTTCTATTTCTTAAAGTTTCAGATCCACTTCATTCATATCAGGTTTTTGTTTATATTTTTTCCCAGCAGCAGAGAATCCCCCAAAAGTCATGTTACTTTCAGACATTATGTGACTTGACAGCCACAGCTTTCAGTTTGGTTACTCTGCAAGTGAGCATAGTTTCTTTTAAATAAAGATGCTATGCTATTATCTCCATTGCTGTTATCTAGATCATATACTTCATACGGTTTCAACTTAAAATTTTGTTAAAATCACAATCAAGTGAGCTTCCCTGCAGAAAGACCTTTGCTTTACTTGAAATGGATGGCCATTGATAACTTTATCTATCTCATGGTTGAGGAATAGGATGGGGGAATTACAGTTTAGGATTTTCTGCAAAAAAAGATTGCACTGCTTCAATTTCAGACTCTGACGCAGTTACAGCTGACTGCTTCCAATAACACAGTTCAACCTCCTAGTCATAGCAGGCTGTAATGCTGGCTAAATCAAAGCATAGACAGCTGTATTGTAAACATCTAGAACTGAGCCAGACTCCTAAATTCCCGTTATAGTCAGTGGAGTAGGAATTTTTAAGGCATGATTCATTTCTATTTAAGAGAAGTGTCTACATAGGTCAGGTGTATTTCAGTCTAAACCACCTTTTTTTCTCGAAAGCCTGAGCCCTGAATCTTTAGAAAACCCACTCTTCTACCACTTTCTTCAGTTTAATCATCTTTCTCCTGACCACAAGCAACTGAAGAAATGGCACAGTAACCCATCAAAACTTTCTGCCATTCGGAAGAAAATGTTTTGGGTGTTATTTCTAGTGTTTTCTATCTAAGATTTTAAACTAACTTATTCAAGCTCTCACTTCTTTATTCAAGCACCTTACTAAATGTGAGATGGCAGACTGCATTTCCTGATTCCCAAGTTGTGGACCCAAACAGTTGTAATGAGCAGAGTTGTATTTTGGGGGAAAGAGTACATTTTCCAGAAAAAAACAAAGTCTGAATAACCAGCCATAGGTTAGGTGACTACTTTAATAAATAGAACATGGGTTTCTTCCCTCAAAAATAGGTAATCAGGTAGCTACACACTGAAAACATTCATTATGGCCAGCTATATCTGACCATTATGTCTGTATCTTGAATAAATATTCCTCAAACTACTATGTAATAATCATGCAGACACACTCTGACACACACAGCCAGTCTCTCTTATTTGTCCAGAAAAGACAGCAGAAACTCTTACCATGAAAGAGGCTTTGTCTCTTTGGTTAGTTTCTTGGAGAGCTCTTGGCTCCTGTCACTCCTGTCCATGAACAGGTATCAGCAACAAATAGTGCCAAGTCTCTTAAGGCTTCAGGCCAGAGATTTCTACACATATACATATGCAGCTGGCAAAGGTTACCAAATATTCTCCTTTATTTATTCATCAGCACTGACCATTTGGTTCCTCACCCAGAGTTGCATCTGCTTTTGTGAGAGCATTTGTCCTTAAGTACCGCTAACCTATTTGTAGAGTAATAGGTTTTTTGATAATTTATTCTTGGCCTTACAGTAATAACATTGACTTGAATATTTTAAATGCCTCTAAGTAGCTATGGGAATGTATTTGTGAGTGTTTATGACCTTGACTGATGGAAATATTTCAATCAAAATTTCAGCATAAGCTTGGACAGTCAATTTCCAAGGAAAGTGAACTCTTAACAATGCTTCATCTTCATCAACTGTAATTGTTCTTCCAAGCATTTTATCAGAGAATATTTCTGTGACCATCTCCTTTTTGTTCAGAATGTGACTCCCTGAAAAGCATGGTTTGATGCCAAATCAACATCAAGAAGATACAGAGTGACTCTTCCAATCCACCACACTCCAGCATAAAAGAACCAAATGAGATCCTGGAATTTGTGAGCCTGTAAAGCTTGGCACATTTCCCCAGAATATCTAAATTCAAATCCTCTTGCCTGGCTTTTATTAACACTAGTAATATGAAAGATTAAAAAGGGCAGCTTACTAAATATTTGCTTTGGATTCAGCACTTAATATTTGCTAAGTTCTCACAATTTCATTGGAAACTATCCAGTAGGATGTGGCTATATCTTTTATCTAGGTATCAAAGCTGCAGACAGTGAAAAAAGTCTTGTGAGTAATAATCTCAAGTAACTACATCACACATAACAACTGATTATTTAATTAAAGCTGTCAGTGCTGGTGCACTCTATATACGCACCAAATGTGCATTAATTTGTCAGATGTATTAATTAAGAAACAGTAAGGAAAGTCAATGCCATTTAACAAATACTGCTCCTTATGTACCAATGAAGTTACATGCAAGCATCGAAGTTTCTCACTACCAAGACTGGACAATACTTATATTATTGTTGTTTTGTTCATCATCAGGCCGAGTATTACCCTCATTTTCAGTCTTTGGCATTTTGTCACCAGAATTATTTTATTCCTTCCATAGCTACTCTTTAGGATACTGTACCTGGATCTGTCACTAACTGCTTCCTGAGAGAAAGAGAGCTATTTACTTCCACCATCCCTTCTCCTTTCCCCTCCTTTGTTCCTTTTATTAGTCATTTCAATGTGGATATCCTGTCACATTTCCCTATTGAAAAAATTCAGACTGGATCCTCTTTGTTCCCTGAGTCTTTCTACTTCTTATTCTTTCTCTCATAGTGAACAAATCCTACCTTTTTATTCATTTATTTCTTCCTGCTCTTTTTTAGCAGAAATGAAACCTGGCTTGGAAATTTTTTAAGAAGTTTTATCATTTTTCATCAGAAATATTTTAATTGTTAAAAGAGAAACTTTTTGCAAGTATACTGTCAATAGGATTTCTCTGGTTCAAGATGAAACTTCACATTTAACTCAAAGCCAGAATCATGCAGAACAGTCCTAGCTGTTTGTTCTGGAAAAAGGGAGCATGACTAAACACAAATATAAGTCTGAATTTTCTGCATCTCAGGTGAGTATATTTACCTGGCGGTTGTGACTTGGATTCCTGAATTCTCAGTTCACCCTTATTAATCAAAAGGATAACTGCTAAAGTCTTAAAAAACTTCACTGAATAAGAAAAGTATGTCCTGATCCAGCCCAATGGCAATACGTCTCCTTCTTAGATTACTGTACCTCATCTTTCTTTAAATCTTCCTCATCCTTCCTATGTTAGCTCAACCCCCTGGGAAATATTTAAATATATGCCATTCATCCTTTATGTTGTTCTTACTTCTATTCTGGTTTATTTAGAGTCACTTTCGTTTTGTAGTTCTTTTTAAAAATATTTATTTATGCTTAATTCTATGCATTGTTTTCCAGAAGGTCATAATAGTAAATGTAAAATTTCCTCATAGTTTTCCATAAACTGTGTCCCAAACTTCTTTATGTTCTAATTGCATCTTAGCTTCCTTCCTTTCTTTCTACCTGTGTCTCTCCTTTACACTTTTTTTCCTCTTCTCTTCTCTTCTCTTCTCTTCTCTTCTCTTCTCTTCTCTTCTCTTCTCTTCTCTTCTCTTCTCTTCTCTTCTTTCTCTTCTCTTCTCTTCTCTTCTCTTCTCTTCTCTTCTCTTCTCTTCTCTTCTCTTCTTTTCTCTTCTCTTCTCCCCTTCCCTTCCCTTCCCTTCCCTTCCCTTCCCTTCCCTTCCCTTCCCTTCCCTTCCCTTCCCTTCCCTTCCCTTCCCTTCCCTTCCCTTCCCTTCTCTTCTTTCTCCCATGTGCCTCCCTGTTTACCACAATCTTCAACTACTGGTTTCCTTACTCAGTAACTTCCCTAACACTGACTTTTTTTCCATGATTTCCTATTTATACGTGTACTACATTAATGCCTAAGAGCTCCTACTACCATAAAAAAGATAAAATCTGTGTCAAAGAGCTTTTTTTCCTCTCTGGTTTTTTTATTTTTTTCCTTAATAAGTATTCTACCATTTTCAGTATGAGATGATATGCTACTTGAGGCAGCTCTCCTCTGCATTGTACATTTACAATGTGAATTAGAGTTTCATAAAAGCTTCCTGGTCCTGTCAGTGTGGCACAGAGAGGGCTAATTTCAAAGAGAGAACTGAGACCTTAATAAGCCAATTTAAAAGCATATAGTTTTATTTCAATTTTGCAGCATTCCTTAGAGCTCTTGATCTATAGGAGTGTCTATTGTGAGGCTAAATCACATTTTTGGAAGCTATGGTCACAAATTCTACGAATCTAGGTAAAAATGCAGACTACTCAAAAAATAGAAGAACCTGTTTATAATGTTTTGAAGACTTCCTTCTGGAAACTCTGGAAACATCAAGGAAGTTCAAGACTTTTTTCATATCACCACGAATACTTATAAAAGGCATATTTAGACATAGGAAGAAGGAAAGAACTCTGATGTATATGTATAATAAAATTTAACTTATATATTCAGCATATCTAAGTAATGTTACCCAATTCAGAAATAGAAAAAAAAAAATTCAGGATTTCTAGGAAAGGCAAAAATATATTCTATATTAAAGCAACCCTAAGAAAAACAAGACCAGGAAAGGTAAAATCTTCTTTACAAGAAAAATACATTTAAAATATTCAGGTAAACTTTTCTGCTTAAAGTCTCTTTGTGAACCTTTTTTTCCTAGCTGTATCAGTTGGTATAATAAAGGACATTACCTCTCCTTTCAAACCCTTGTCTGCTGGTATTATTAGATCAATACAGCAACTTAACTAAAACTGAGTTCTGGAGAAGTAGTACTCAGAATAGCACTTCAAAGTCAGGAGAGAGAATGATTTTTGTGACTATGCTTGTTCCTTTAATATCTTTCAAAATGGAAAGTCTTCCATAGCATCAAAGTTCAGATAATTCAGATATAAACAGAAATTAGTTGGCCATGAGAAATTCTACTTAGTCTACAAAAGCTTGTATGCAAAGCAGCTTTTCCAGTGACAAATTCAAGTTATATAATAAATTTACCAGTAGTTTTCCTAATATAGTTGTCCAAAAAGAAAGAAATCCCATTCTCATTGGACACAGTGAAATTATTCATTCTGTATAAATTGATAACAGTCATTTCTAGGCTGATTCATCTGAGTTCTTTTAAAACTCTACTTCAGTGAGATAAGAATTGCCTATATTGACTAATCTACCATAATAACAGTGGGATGCCTATACCATTAAATCAAAGCAGATGTCCAAAATTTAGTCAGATTAATCCCATCCCCAGTGACAAATGTCATCTTAGAAGTATCTTTCAAATCAAATTTTCCTACTGTTTGCAAATGCCATGTTGAATGATAATTTAGAACAGTTTCTGGAGAAGCATTGCAAACAGCTGAGCTGTATTAGTAAAGAAGAGTTATGGTTTTAAGATTATAATCCATTGCTTGCAAATAATAAGGGTTAAAAGATGTGGAGTTCATTCACAGGAAGGGTAGTGGTCATTGTCCTCATTTCCATAATTCAAAAACATGTAAGAGTAAGTTATAGGGAAATATAGACTATTATATAGTCTGAAATTATTTTGGGATGCTTTTCAATATTAGAACAAGAATATCTGGACCTTTCCCCAGTATTATCCAGCCCTCCCCACGCTCAACAGCATGGTGCTATTATTAGCCACTTGGCTTCACTTCCATTGTTTAGGTTGGGAAGACAGAACATCTTTTCAATGAGCAACTGCAACTTTAGTCTCAGTGAGAAACATAAGAGCTGGCAGATGTCTCCAGAGAGCTATTCCACCTTCAATGTCTCTGTAGTAGATGTGTATTGTTTGCTCTTTGCTGAAGAAAAACTGTTTTGAAAAATAATGATAAAATACCTACCTGCCCTAAAATGTATTTTCCTGTTATAAAAACATTTTTATATAAAGTCTTAAACTTTCATTGCTATCAAGTTTTTATATAGCATTGCTTTATACGGATGCTCTCAATAACTACTAGGAAGGGTGCTGAGGTACTGTGATGAAAGGTGTCAAGACAGACTACTAGGACAGAAATTCTAATAGACATGGTAAAAATTTCCTTTCGTATCTTTTAAAAAAGTACATTTTAAATAGCTATAGACACTGCTGCAGTGAATGCTACATTTACCTTCCCCTGTCCCTAGAAATCATTTTTAACCTACTAAATCTCTGACTCATCAACTTTTTGTACTTTTTTTAATTTTTTGTTTTAAACTCATATATCATTTACTTGCAGCATTGCATGAATGTTTTGGAATTGATGTCTGAAACAGATAAGGTTTTTCATTTTAAAAAGAATAGTGACAGTTTGTGCCCAATATTCTTTCTGAAAGTTTCAGAAGGATTTTTACGATATAATCACAAATTATAATTGTGTCATTATGCATAATTACTCTACACTATTACATCACATAATTGGATCAGTTCAAGTTCTAATTGCATGGTTAGAGAGATTTACTCTAAGTATGTTTGGGATATAATTACACTAATTTCATAATTCTGGGACCCGCAGAGTCCAAATTTTGTAGGATTAATGTTTATTTTTGTGGTTCTGTCTCCCAGCAGGAAAATCTGAAAATGGTATTTCGGTTGTATAACAGACCCTATTTGTTTTCACCAGTATGGTATTAATCTCTATTTGTATCCATAATGTACTAAATTCTATCTGTATGCTTAAAGATTAGGGTATTACTTGGTCTACAGCAATGTTAAACCTGCTTACGTGGGCCACCTTGGCCACTAGAAATGAAAAAGAAGCAAACAGTGGCCGGCACATGGTGAAAAGCAGATGGGCAGAGAGCAGTAGGACCAGAGCCAGCTGGTGTGGAAGGGGCAGGGTCTGCCTCACAGTCTTGTGAGGGAGCCAGGTCAGAGAAGCTGATGCGGTGTTACTGGGACACTATTAACATCCCGATACTTTAATGAAACATCTGTGGGCGGGCCTGCAGCAGCACAGACACCACCTGGAGTACTGCCAGCTTTAGAAGGCCAAAAGTCGTCAGTCAGACAGCAAAAAAACCCCTGACATTGACCTCATGATACTGGCATTAAAAGTAATCAGATTATGTTTTCTATTCTGTCTTTTGACTTTTAAATGACCACCTGCTCCTCTTCTAACAGTAATCGGCATATGACGGTTTCAGGTTGAAAAGTCAATAAGGCACAGCTTTCCCTATTTCTTCCATGTAAGCTGGTGCTTCCATTTAAGCTAGCTAGTTCCCTTAAGCTAGTGGAACTACATTCATTTAATTTTAGTATCCTGAGTTTATCAGTTTCTCCCTGTGTCTACAGCAGCTATTAGAAAATGCTTACTATATATCCACAAAAGCATTAAAGCATTAAGAATTTGTGTATCTATTATTTTCACACCTGAAATATTGAAAATATTGCTAAACCAGCCACACCTTAGCAAAAGTAATACCATCAGAATACCTAACATTTCCAACAGTAATAAATTTATACATTAAAAATTACCATCATCATCTTCAAAGCAAATCCCAAAATGATTTCAAGTCACTGAGATGGACTTCTGTTGGAGTATGCACAAAAGACACAATTTTGTTGCTCACACAGAATCACACAAAATCACAGACTAGTTGGGGTCAGAAGGGACCTCTGGAGACGGTCCAGAGATATCAATCTGTTGCTTCCTATACTGAGAGGGAAAAATATGCCTAAGCTTCATTCTGTAGAACTGAAACTTTCTTTTTCTTTCCTTGAACACAGCCTGATATTCTTGTCCTATTTTTCTTTCCTTTTTTTTTTTTTTTTTTTTTTTGTATTTTTTTGTGGAGGAGGTGGTCTGGCTTACGTATAGCATTCTTCAATTATATTTTGGTATTAGAATTATTAGTTCAAGATTTGGTGAGTATTTCTATGTAATAGATGCTGTTTGCTATAATTTACTGTCCAACCACAAAACAATCATTGCGTAAAAAAGAATGTATTTTTACTCCTTCATAGAAAGTCTATCTGTGATTGCAGTCACAGTATTGTCGCTCTTCGCACCAACTACTTGTGATTCTTTGCTTATAAGGATTTCTCCTTCACCTGCCATCTGTTCCCCTTCTTATCAGCCTCAGTAGTAGCATTAAGTTCTTTCTTTGCTACTAGTGCGATGGGTCTAACCCATAACCTAAGCTCATGTGAATCACAGAATCATAGCATCATGGAATGGTTTGGGTTGGAAGGGACCTTAAAGATTACCTAGTTCCAACCCCCCTGCTACAGGCAGGGACACCCTCCACTAGACCACATTGCCCAAAGCCTCATCCAACCTGGTCTTAAACACTTCCAGGGATGGGGCATCCACAATTTCTCTGGGCAACCTGTGCCAGTGCCTCACCACTCTAACAGTAAGGAATTGCTTTCTAACATCTAATCTAAATCGACCTTCCTTCAGCTTGAACCCATTCCCCCTTGTCCTGTCACTACACTCCCTGATAAACAGTCCCTCACCAGCTTTCCTGTAGGCCCCTTCAGGTACTGGAAAGCCGCAATTAGATCTCCCCAGAGCCTTCTTTTCTCCAGGCTGAACAATCCCAACTCTCTCAGCCTGTCCTCATAGGAGAGGTGCTCCAGCCCTCTGATCAACTTCGTGGCCTCCTCTGGACTCGCTCCAACAGCTCCATGTCTCTCCTGTACTGGGGCCCCCATAGCTGGACGCAGTACTCCAGGTGAGGTCTCACAAGAGCAGAGTAGAGGGGCAGGATCACCTCCCTCGACCTGCTGGTCACACCTCTTTTGATGCAGCCCAGGACACGGTTGGCTTTCTGGGCTGCAAGCACACACTGCCGGCTCATGTTGAGCTTCTCATCAATCAATACCCCCAAGTCCTTCTCCTCGGGGCTGCTTTCCATCCATTCCTCGCCCAGCCTGTAGTTGTGCTTGGGATTGCCCCAACCCACGTGCAGGACCTTGCACTTGGCCTTGTTGAACTTCATGTGGTTCTCACGGGCCCACCTCTCCAGCCTGTCAAGGTCCCTCTGGATGGCATCCCTTCCCTCCAGGGTGTCGACCACACCACACAGCTTGGTGTCATCGGCAAACTTGCTGAGGGTGCATTCAATCCCACTGTCCATGTCGCCAACAAAGATGTTGAACAGTGCCGGTCCCAGTACCGACCCCTGAGGAGCACCACTCGTCACTGTTCTCCACTTGGACATTGAGCCGTTGACCACAACTCTTTGAGTGTGACCATCCAGCCAGTTTCTTATCCACCGAGTGGTCCATCCATCGAATCCATGTGTCTCCAATCTAGAGACAAGGATGTCATGCAGGACAGTGTCAAATGCCTCGCACAAGTCCAGGTAGATGATGTCAGTTGCCCTTCCCTTGTCCACCAATGCTGTAACCCCATCATAGAAGGCCACCAAGTTTGTCAGGCATGATTTGCCCTTAGTGAAGCCATGTTGGCTGTCACCAATCACCTCCATATTCTCCACGTGCCTGAGCATAGTCTCCAGGAGGATCCAGTCCATGATCTTGCCAGGCACGGAGGTGAGACTGACCGGCCTGTAGTTCCCTGGGTCTTCCTTTTTACCCTTCTTAAAAATGGGGGTTATGTTTCCCCTGTCCAGTTGGTGGGAACTTCACTGGACTGGCAGGACTTCTCAAATATCATGTGGAGGGACAAGATTCCACCTGTGCCACCAGCTCCTCCCCTCCAGCTCCCTGGGCTGGCAGACCACAGGAATATCAACATTTCTTGCCTTTTCTTGTCAGCATGAGGGTCTTTTGGCCAACTGGTGCAGAAAAGTTGGTGCTAGACGGTCTGGGACCCAGCACCAGTGACTGTGATCCTTTACAGGCACCACACAGTGCAAGCATGGAAAATAAAAGTGGCACTGTAACAGATCACAGTATATCTCCAGAGAACGGAGCTTATCCTGCTTCTGCACTACTTGTACTCTCATGTTTGACATCTCAGGTTGGGATTAAATGTGAATAACTAAACTAATGAGAGGCAGTATACTCCTTTTTATTGACATAATAATAATTAATGAAGGTAGACTTGTTTTAGGCAAAGACTATTACAGAAGTTTCTTGATACTGGTAGTTTTATGTATATTAATATGTATCTATTTCACTATAAATAAACAGGGAAAAGAGTAAGGATAATAATGCCAGTGTTTCTGTGGGTGGAATGGATAAGAAATTTCTTTATAAAATTCTGCATCTATGAACATTTATGTTTTGTACTATAATTAAAGGATAATCAGTATAGTGCTGGACTGCCCAAAGTAATAAATAGCGTTTTCAGGTAATTAAATGCCAGTGCAAAGCTGAAGTATTTTATGACCTTAAAAGTCACTTAGTGAGAGTATAAGCCCTTCTTTTTCTGCAACCGTATTTTTAAGAGCTTATCAGGCATAAGAGAGCTTTTTGGAACTAACGATCATTTCAGTTGTCCATAAAAGCTTTTTTTGTTTCTCTTTTTAATGCTCTATCACAAGAGAATAATAGACAGTCTAATTTAAGAAAACTTCTTCCTGTGTATTTTTATCTGTTATATTCTATAGGGATGGAGGAAGGAGGGAAGGCAGAATGGAAGAAAGGAAAAAGAAAAAAGGAAAGGGATAAGGGATAAGGGGGAAAGGAGAAGGGAAGGGAAGGGAAGGGAAGAAAATATACCAATAAACAGTGACTACAAATATTGGCATCAAAGAGGAAACTGATAGAATCTTAAGATAAAATGAATACATTTCTTACTGCTGTGAATTTTGCTGTGTCTGTAATGTGCTGTATCAAATCACTTGAATAAGGAAAAGTTCACTTGCTTCTGGGAATGAAACCACTGCACATTTCAACTGCCTGAAAAGATATCACTTAAAATAGAATAAGTACAGAACCAGACAAAAGAAAAATCAAATCTGGTAAATACTATATTGTCTGCATTGTCCTCTTGATTTCATCTGTAGCAGAGGTTAAAAAAGACATTTGACTTTGTACAATGGAGGTCCCATTTAGAGTTTCTACTGCTGTTACATGCTGGGCTTATATTCAAAACACATAGGGGATTATTCAGTCTATTGGGTTTATTCAGGTGAAAAAAACCCCAGAATTTTCTAAATGAATTAGGTACCCAAATCACAGAAGCAGCTATTTAATTCTATTTTTTTTTAGGTTACCTCACAATACTCCTCTATCCTGAAAGTCACACAGGAAAGGGAAATGCCCTTTAGAATGCAAGCATTATGGATGAGGAGATACAGGTGCTTTTTCTTAGCAAACAAAGATAAGAGAGATTGGTTTGTTCCTTCTGTAACTGTACGATTCCCTGGATCTTTACTCTCTGATATTCCTGACTGAACCTCACATATTAATAGTGCTTAATCAGTTATTGATATCTATTGTAGATGGGCTTAATGAGGAACTAATTATTTTCTGTTAGGTTATAATTATTATTATTTGTTGCTTTTATTGATATTCCATTTAGCTCCCAGGAAAAATTGAAGTCCCATTATATTAGGTATTATGCAAACTCATAGAATGATCAAATCATTGAGAGGATTTTACACTCTAAATGAACACAGCAATGGATAGGAAAGGAAATGGAAGAATCTATCGTCTAAAAAAAGATTCACAGTAGAGGCAAAAATAGAACAACCATTGTCTTTCTCCGGGCTTTTCTCTATCATTTTCTGTCTGATTTTAATGATCTTAGAATTAGTGGACTCCAAATTTGCCAATAAAGCTAACCTTATAAAGGAAGATGGTACAAAGTGCAACAAAAATGTGAGGACACATTCTGTTTTCATTTAAGAATATACATCCATCATGCAGTCCAAACGTAATTACAAGCAATAGAAGTATTCCCTTTAATCCTAAGCAGCCTTCCCAAGAGTGCTCACATAGAAGACAGTAGAACTGAAAATGATAATCAATATCCAGACTGACAGTAAAAAAAAGAAAATTTCTTCTGAAATGGTATTCAGAAAAAATGCTCTGATAGATGGAAAGAGAGCAATAGGTTGAGAATTAATTCTTACCCTCAGCGAAGGTACAGCATGTGGAAAACTAGATTAAAGCTTTCAGAAAGGATGTTGGCTTTACTGACTTTTTAAATAAGCTTATTTTTCAGTTTTTGTGATTCTGTTGGGCTGCCAAATATGGTGGCAAGTTACCAACAATTCTAATAGTCTAGCTGTCTACAAGATGCAATAGTGATCCTAATTAAGACCTGCAAGTGAAAGCACAAGCAGTTGAATGCAAATTGCAAAATTCAGCTGTTTGTTTATATAAGAATGAAAATTCTCTTCTCTTGATTTGGTTCCTCTTTAGAGGCTGAATTTGTAATTGACCATTTCTCCAGTATTTTGAGAACAGTAATTAGAATGAGCAGCTTGAACTTCTTTTATTTGAGAGAAAACCATGAAAACTAGCATAGATACAAGACTCTTCATGACATTTAAGTGACACTAACAATATTTCTAAATGTTTCAGTTGATCTCTCCTTTTGAATGACACACAGATCCAACTTATGGTTTTCTTTTACACCCTCCAGACATGGAGAGTGGGAATGACTTCGAAGCACACAGGGACTGTGAGATTTAATGTCTGATTTCAGAAGGGGCCCTTTATACTCTCCAGTAACTGGTAACTCTCAGTAGACACTGCACCTGATAAGCAGATTTTCAGCCTGCCAACATATTATATAAAAATCTTGTTTTGATCTTTGCCTACTGAAATTTACTTCAGCTGGTACTAATTACACTAAAACCTCTATGACAAAGGATGGCATACCCTATCAAACACAGCTAAAACCAGAAATATCACAGTTCACAGCTAACCATGTTGTCTGGCCATAGGCCTTCCACACAGATCATCTCGAGACAGTTTTGGCTCCTGGTGCTGCTTGAGGCAGGTGAGAGAATGGACTTTGGACCTGTAGAACTACCAAAAGCTGACATATGCTGGAGGATTGCGGAGACTTGTCAGCTTCTTTGATGGCATCACCCACATAAAACAGATGGAAATGTGGTTGTGAAATTTCTATACGTTGATTTCCTGTCTGTGGTATCAGCTAACTAAACAAATAAGAACTTCTAAGCCATATGGTCCTTCAACTGGCTCTTGATTTCTTACTCTAAGGGAAGGAGAAAAGCGAGCTTTATTGTACAATGCTGAACTGAAAATCCTTTTTGAGAAGGTACTATTAAGATTATTTCCTCATACGGTTGTTGATGACCAAAAAAACAAGAACAGTACCTTGCATACTGGTTTTAACAAAGACAGCTGGGGACTCTGTAACAGCCGTGTGCTGTGTTTCTAGAGCTAGAGAAGCGTAGAGGCTGGCCAAGTATGCACAGAATGTAGTAAGTTCCCATAAATTCAGAAATTGATAGGCTAGCAAAATTTAGTTCAACATATTGATTCTGATACACTTTATAGAATTATAAAAAATCTCGACTGAAAATACACTCTCAAGCAAAGTCCCTGTTACATACCAACATACATTGTGAAATTATACCTACAGGCATTCCAACCTCTTCCACAATCCTACCTTCAGCTTTTCCTTATGGCAAGAATTTGTTGAACCATGTCAGAATCCTTTAGGAAAGAGGTACTGTCAGGAAATTAAAAAATAGCGATGCAATAGTTTCACACTTGTAGGAGAATAATATATGGATATTTTTTTCTCATTTCAAACAATAACATGAAAGGATTTTCTAAAAGGCCACTTCTGGACTAACATTGCCTCTGTTGACTGAAAGGAATTTTCTTGGCTTATGCTGTTGGAAATACCCTAGCTCAAGCTAAACAAGTCAGAATTCTTTTTTAAAAAAGGTATGGTTTGCTTTTTTCCCCTCTTTTAGCTTGTTTCCTTTTGAGTGTAAGAGATAAATAATAAAAAAATGTTGTTTTTGTTCTTATAAGGAAGAGATTGTTTAAAAAAAGGGATTAAATTAGATCAGAATTAAAATTTGCCCATTGTCAGCTATTGAAGCTGTTTTCTGTAAGTAGTGTGGCTGCATCTTTCAGCAGTCAGGAAAAGGTAGCCTTATAAGTATTGTGCTGAGATACCTTCTCTCTATGGACGAACAGGCTGAGAAGTTAATTTGTTTTTGTTTAGACTGAGAAGTCAGCAGCTGTGACGTTCTCCTGTTGTGTGTCTGACCCTGTTACAACTTGCGTGTTATTAAATAAAATCTCTTTTCTTAGTTTATCTTGAATGTGAATCCCTGGCCACGGTGAAGGGGAATCTGATATAACAGCTCATTGGAATTCAGGAAAACATTCTCTCTCCATTTTCTTGTCTTCTGGGACGAGCACTGCTGGTGACCTGCCTTTTCAGGATGTTCACTGTTTTTAACAATGGAGGCAGTGTTCACTTCTCTTCTCCTGCAGTTCAAGGCAAGTTGCTTAGACAGAGTGCACTCCAAGTTCTTTCATTTTGGTTACGGTTAATAGAAATAGTCCATATTTTTTCTGATTGTTGTCACAGAAGCCCTCAAAGATCAACAGAGGCCAAGGCTACAGTGCTATGTTCTGATGACTCACGAGAAGCCAGCAGATAGTCCCTCTTGAACAGCCTGAGGTATAGAGATATAAGGCAGGAAAAATGTCAGGGGAGTGAGTAGGTAGTGATGGCTGGCCAATGTCATGTCAGGCCCAGGACTGGACAAAAAGCAGCAATAGATGTGAATTAACCGAGTGATGTATTATTAGAAGGAGATAAGGAAAATGAAAAGATAAAATAAGAAAGTAAAAGGGGCATCAGTGAAGAGACAGAGAAGAAAAAAACATTTGAGTATGGAAACTCTCAGGCAAAGCATACAGCAGGGATGGAAGTAATGTCCAGTAATCAGAAGAAGAGATTGTCAGAATAAAAACTAAATAAGCTCTTTGGGACTGTATCTTCATATGTTCCTTCTAGCCTTAACATGCTTCACATTGATGAGAACTTGTCAACAGAATTTGGGGGCAAGAGGGCTTCACAAGTCCATGTAGACTATCAAAAGAGGAGATGGCCTAGCACAGATCGTAGTACCCTGTAAGGAGCTAGCCCCAGGAAAGAGATATAGAAATGGAAAGTTTTGGTGAACTGGGCTAGGAAATAATTAAAGCAGTTCTATACCGATAGAAGAAAAGTTTCTATTCACTTGTGGATCAATTTTAGGAGACTCTCTTTCATCTTCCAGCTTTTTATTCTTCCATGCCCTCAGTAACCGAATGCCAAATTAATTACTTTAATGCCAGAATGTAAATTTAGGAGATGAACAGTTTTGGTACAGCCTGGTAAGAAAAAAGTTATTGAAAAGTAAAAAGACTTATTATCATTTTCAAAACAAGTTACCTATAACTGGTAAACTGATTATCCAAATAGCCTTCTAACAGTGCTAGTCATGTATAATGTTGTAGGTATGAATTGAAACAGCCAACAAAATAATACACTTTGTATCTCAGCTGTAGAATTCCTGAACTGTGTGTTACCAGAGGAGGTTGATGGCAATGCTCAATAGAAAAATAAAAGCTCTACATCTTGGGAGACTGTTTCTATTTACTAAATGTACAGCATAAAGGAGCAGTTTATTGTTAAGGAGAATACCAACAGTTACCATCTGTCGGATGGACTAACAAGCTAAGTGAGCTGGTTTTGCCTGTCCAGAGATGTTTCCTGATCAGAACGTTTCTTTAACCAGGTGCAGTTCCACCAAGTGAAATCATGAAGACAAAAGATGTGCACATACCACATTTTTTTTGTCAACAAGGTCTGAGAAATGGCTGCTGAGAATACACCACCTGGTATTGTTACTCTGAAGCTGTGTCTAGACTTACTTTCTGGGCCACACTCTGAAGTATCCCAGAGCTGCGGTCCCTACTTGAGTGAACCACAGCCCCATTTGGCCTATGAACATGGCTTCCCTTGCACAGAAGCTACAGAGCAGGAAGCAGGACTGCATTTCTCTGCGCCATACATTGCTATGCAATCCAGAGATTACTACACTGTACGTTTCACACAGAAACTGGGAAGTTCTCCCACATCCCTAACACCCATAACCTAAGGAAACACCAAGAATACAAAAGTTTACTTTTTTCAGTGAAAATCATGTCCTATTACTAAGCGCCCTTCAAAGATGAAACAAGTCAGATGTCTGCATGACTGGTCCTTTATTCTTGCTTTTTTCACAGACAACTCTAATCACTAGTTGTGCCCTGAATCAGTCCCAGAAGTGTCAAAAGACTGGAAACCCAAGGATATTGATGGTGATGCACAATTCTGACAAGAAATGTTGTCTGTGCCTCCCAAAGGTCACCGTAACACAGAGCTTCCCTCATTTTTCTCTGTCATCTCAGCTGTGACAAAGAAATTTGGTTCCTTGAGTCTAGTACTTGACCAACGTTGACTTGTATCATGGATGGTTAGACTCCTATCCAGCTACTAACAGGCCCACAACTGCTTGTTTCCTACTTCAGAACAAGCTCAGCTGAATTACCTGAATGAAGCAATATTGACAAAAAAAAAAAAAAAAAAAAAGCCAGATTTGGTACTAGGAAGCAGGAGCTGGATTGACAACTCTGATAGACAAGTAAAGACTACAGTTATTACTGCTTAATTGCCATGGCAACTAAACACGGCCTTTTTGCTGAAATAATATCACGGTAACACCTTACTCATTGTAAAAAATAATAATCAGTCAACCTAGATTGCTATCGGGGCTGCACTCGAGTGAAAACTGTAGACTTAGAAAAGAAAGGTTAATAAAATACACAGAACAGAAAACAAGGTTAGAGGTGATGTTTTGCCTGTGAGGCATTTTTCAGAATGCAGAAGAAAAAGATCAGCTGCAGAGACAAGATGAACATTAGCTCCCTGGTTTCTCCTTTCTACCAATAACCTTTTAAGAGTCTTTCCAAAGCGCACAGAAGTCCCTGCAGCCATAACGCCACCTTCAACCTTGTTATCTATCTCCGTTTTCAATATATATTGCTATCAATTCTTTTTCTTGCAATCTTTTGAAGCAGCCACAAATTATAATTGTTTCACACCCTTTTTAGGAATTTGGATCTCTAAGTAATCTGATGACTTTTCATGTGCCTCTTTATCAGTTACTGGGAAAACTGAAAGTTTGTGAAATAGCAGCTGTGGTACTGACATTTCTCTTCTTAGCATTTTGGTCTATGACTACATAAACTAAACATATCCATGAAGAAACTGTACTGATTCATTATGACCTATTTTCTTCTATTATGTCATTGTTATATTAAAATAAAGACTAATAGAATGCATCATGAGAAAAATAAAATGCTTGATCATCTCAACTCAGTTCTTACTATTGTTTGCCATGCATCTCCTTATATTACTTTTTAATATTTTATAAGCTTTAAAATAGCTGAATCTGAAGAGATTCATTTATCCCTACCTTTTAAACATTTTGCATGCTGAGAACTGCACAGGAACAAAGAGCAATTGTAAAGCTCAAAGCCAGTGCACCTTAACATACAGGAGAAATAAGAAATAAAAAAACTTACTGAAGAAGAAACAATGACTTACACTTGCAACTGTTAGGCAAAGTTTACTTGCTTGATTCCAGTTAAATTCCTTGAGAAAAGTTGTATACTTTGAAGATCTGGGGAGTAAACATTTCATGAAGTTGAGCACCTACTGCTTTATAAATGCATTAAGGAGGTCATTCAGTCTATTTGCTTTTTTGGATTTTTAACTTGACTATGGATTTTTTTTTTTTACAAAAGAGTTTAAATTAGAATCTTGTGATTTTTCTTGATATGAAGGGAATGACTGGCTATAATGACTAGCTTACTATCTCTTGATAGTCTTTGGCAGAAGAATTTTAGACATCCTTATGTTCATAGCCAGGCCTCAGTTAATTTTTTAATAATATAATATTTCCTCTTAAACAATTATTTGTTCTTCAAGTATTCATTCTTTACAGTCCAACGAACGTCTTGAGTTCAGAGATGTGCTAAAGAAGATGAAGAACTCGGTTTGCCCTGATTTGTTATGCGATTCTGAACAGTGATTTGCAAGATGAAAAAGACCAAGTGTGTACATTGAGTGTCTTTTTGTAAAAGAATTTATGAAGCCTCAGACATGGGTAGTGGTCATACCACACAAGAAAGCCAGTTATATTTCATACTAATTTTGTCCACTGACATTAACCAGGTTTTCATATAAAGGAACAGATTAAGATTCAAAATTTTGGCAGTTATGGTTAAAGAGCCATCAAATCAGTAGTTTGCATTGTTGCATTTTTAAAAAAAGAGACATTAGCCCCACTAAACATTGTCAGGGAAATATATTTTAAACCTCCAAATAGATCTTTTGTGCAGGTGATCATTCACATTTCCCACATATTCTTTGCTTCTAAATTGCTTAGTGGCTTACAGGGAAGTGATACTCATCATCCTGTACCCTACCGTTGCTCTGGAAGCTTGGAAGAACATGGAGAACTCCAAACATTAACAAGTCTAATATTCACTGCTCCACGTTCAGATAAATGATTTTCACCTGTGCATCCAGTTAGCATAAGAAAACACAGCTAACAGTTTCTTTTTCTTTAAGAGCCATTCACAAGCAATAACTTCTCTATGGACCAGTTTAATTATAAAGAATATATTGTTTATTTAAAAAATTATTTTATCGTATTTTTAATAATATTGTTAACTTTAGAAAAGCACTATAGGACTGAGAGCAGGTAATCGTGGGTGTATTCCTTTGAATTTCTTGTTCTATGTTCATTCTCCTTTAACCGCCCTACAACTGCATCTGACATCCAGGAACCCTAGTCAAAAACAAAAAGAAAATTCATTTTTACAAGAGAAAATATTTGTGTCATGCACAGGATATATCCCTTTGGAGAAGCATTTCTGAGGATTGTTTTTACCTCTGAAAATTATTTCCCTTTGATCATTAAAATGCAATTAAATCTTCCTCACACATTGAATCCTATGTATCTTGTCAACAAAATGCAAGTTCAGTTTTACCTTACTTAATAACTTGAAAGAAAACTATGTTATGGATCAGCTTTCATTCTACACTTATAAGAAAACACAACATAAATTTGAACTGAAATGTCAGAAATAAAGTTAATTTTCAAACCTGTTCATTTCAATATCCATGCAATGCAAATGACCATTATGTAATCAAACCAACAAGGTCTCTAATTCTAGTCAGTTAATCAAGACTTACACACACAAAAATGGGCTCATGACTTGCCTAATCTGGACCATCACCCTGATTAAGTTAATAATGACAAACAAAATGACAAAGACATAAGAAGGACGTAGTTTCTGCATTCCTAGATGGAACAGGCTGCCATGTTTTCTGTATCCTATAATTTATACCTTTCTTAACTAGATCATATTACACCAAAAAAAGCAAAGACTGCAAGACTTCTTACCTTGCCCCCCTATTTGATTTTATTTTATTATTTTTTTTAATTAACAAGAATAATACATTATTGCTATATAATAGAAAAAATTAGAGATTATATATTTAGGTTCACAGAATTGACCATAGTCACTCTTGACAAATAGAAATTAAAGTTTCTATGTTTTCTTTTAAAAAAATCTTATTAAAGCAACCAGCTCCAGGCATTGGTCAGAGTATTTAGTGTAACACCAGTATGTCAGAATGTTTCTGTTCCTCGAGGGCTACTTTTTGTTAAATGGTTCTTCCCTGGACTGTTCATCTCTGACTGGGATGTGATTTTTACGAGAAGTAGCCCTAAGGAAATAAGGAAATCAAATGATCCTATAATTTTTATTCTGAGCCTATATCTACTCTGGAACCTTTCCTATAATATATGACTTTTGCTAAAAGTTTCAGAGGAAGAAATCGATAGGCGGCTTTTTTAAAATCTTGATAATATTATGATTACTAAAAGACTGTTGTTAAATGGAGTGAAAATTTTCTGGTTTACATTGTGAGGTCTAAAATTAATGAAAGACTAGCTATTTGGCTGTTTTGAAATGTGGTTTTCGAATGATTACCCCCACCTAACCATTCTGCAAGTGCCACTTTAAACATCCTTAATTAAAAGAAATTTGTTGGAGTTTTTTCAATGCCTTAGTCTTGCTCTCATTTAAGGAATACACAGAATATCCCATTTGATAGCTGTAGACATGCACTGATGAAATAATTATCTATTAAAACATTCTTCAAGCCAGTAAATTGGAGTAGTTTGATTGTTTTGAGACTTGCAAATGCAGAATCCATACAAATCTCAGAAATCAGGTGACGACCACTATCATCAGATGAAAGGTAGGCTCTGTTCTACTTTTTCTAGTGCTCTGTCTGTATATCTTCACACAATTGGTGTAACCTCATGATGGGGAATGCAGGTGGATGATGAAACTGCTTTGTAGTTGTGTCTAAGACTTCTTGGCAAAAAGCTGTATGAGATTTTGTAAGTTGGGGAAGGGAAGGAAGAGTGATCATCAGAACTAATCTTTTTGAGAATCATTATTAGGTCAGAGAAGCCATTGTCTTTCTAAAGCAGACACTACAGTTAATACAGTTGGAAATATTATTTCCAATGATTATGCGAGATTTCGAGAGTTCAGCAATTTTTTTATTACCGATGAACTTGCAAAGTAATCCTTGTAGATTTGGCAGGGTCTGGAAGTGAACAAATTTAATGAAGTTTACATGACAGAGTGCAACACACCAAATGACAGGTTTATGCCTTTGTATAAGGTAGTGCAGGTGGTAAATGCCAAAGGTGAGTTACATGTACACAAATTCTGGCCATGATTACAAATAGACTAAAGGGTCTGAAATAGCATTAAATCTCAAAATAACTTCTTTATAACCTTTGACGTTTCGTGTAGAAGTTGTATAATTGTTCTTACATTTTTCCAATAGGTTGCTATATGTTTAAACCACTATCAGTCTTGCTACGTATTCTAGCATGGTTCCAATGTGGTCTTGTAAAACCTCATCCAATAAACATGAAACACTTAGGGTTTTACACTATACTGAGATCTGATAGATCAGCTCAAAGCATAATTGTTTGAATTCATTGCTGCAAGTGGCTTACAGACTCTGCAAATATATATATATTTAGGCGCAAAATGGGATTCGGGAAATTCATGAAGGCTAAATATATCAGTAGCTATTAAATTAAATTGTGTGGATGCAATCTGGCTCAGAAATTCCCCAGACAGTAGACTGGAAGGGCCTCCCAGGGAGGGATCTATGAGTTTTAACAAGTCAGATATTTTCTGGTGTCCTTAGCAAATATTCTATTAAACAAATAATCCCCTTAAGGGTGAGGAACTGGTGAATCGAATTAAAATTCTCAAGAAATATATTTTAGTACAATTCATTTCAAACCAAACCAACCACAATGTTGGAGTTTTGTAAGTAAAAAGATATTGCCCATTTCCTTGTTTGAATATTAAACATAACAGGAAACACTCAATGTAAAGCAAAGTATTCGGTTGAAGTGCTATAAATAAAACCACCTCTTTTGAAGATGCCTCAGAAATGGTAAGTTATTGCACACAGCAAAGTAGGGACATCTGCAGGGAGTTGTTAACAATTTATTCTAATTTGTCTATGCTTAGCTATTATGCTTGCTGGAATATGCTGCTGGAGTTCGATGTGGCTACACTTCATTGCCCACAGTGTGCTGGAAGCTTACATTAGGGACTGGAAAAAACCCTGTGATCCTAATGCAGTGAGAATATCTGATCTTTATTACGTCAGGAAAACAAAGGCTTAGCCTCCACTAGGTATTTCCATTAACTGAAGACATGTCTACCCGTTTGGGCTGTACATGCTCCTTTGTACCTCCCACAAGTGATCTGAACAGGTTTCAGGTGGGACAGAAAACCCTTGTCTCCAGATTGTGCACCGTCTACTCTGCTACACTTTTATAAAGGCTGAAAGCTGATATACTTGCAAAAGCAAAGTTCTAGAGACCTTTTCTATACCAGGGCGTCATATTCTTTTCAATACCTAGGTCAATATATTGATACGCAAAGGCCTGTGCCTAACTCCATCTCACACATTTTCTCGCATCAGGTATCTCCATCTCTCAAGGGAGAGCTCTGAATCACACAAGAATTTTCATTTTTTGTCTAGCATCAGCAGACTGTCCTACCACTGATAGAAGCAGGTTCCCCACTTGAGCCTTTTTAGCAATACTGAGATGCACCAGCTAATGAGCTGGTCCTTCACTTGAAAAGTATACTCTCCAGCCACAAGGACGTAGTTTCCTCCAGGGGACAAAACATGAAACCTCTTGAATTAATAGAAAATAGCTGATAAAAATGATTCTATTAATGTGCTGATCATGCCTATTTCTTTTGTCAGTACCTAATATGCCTAAATAGCTTCTGCCCTATAAATTATGTTGTTTCTTCAAAGGAAGCGGTTTTGTAGTTCCTATTTGCATAAATGTACTCCTCTTTGTTATCAGAATAATTTCCTGCTTTTGGAGAAAGCAAGCTCTTCAGAGATGAGCATATAAGATAATAGTATTGCTATGAAAATATAATCTCTATGATAAAAAAAAAAAAGAGATACTTTGCCTACTTAAAAAGACTCCTTCATCTGAACTTCAGTGAACCTTGTAAGTTTGTAGTTAAATTATTCAGTGCTCCATATGTTAGGTAAATGCTTATGTCCTACATTATTACAAGAAGAAAACTGAATCAATAGCAGTGTGTTTTCATTGAGTACAGGATTTTTACCTGTAGTTGGAAACAAGACATGACTCAGAGTATCTTGCTTTACCATTACAGTCCTCATCACATTGGTTAGCTGATAAAGAGCTTGCATTGAACGCATCCTTTTACTTATGCACTATACATATCCAGAAGACCAAACCCCCTTCTTTTCAAATCATTGTTCTCATGATTAAACAGCTGCAAAGCTGACATGTTGAGAGCTAGCCAGCTGTTCAGAGAACTGACAGGTGACTAAAGGGCCAATTTCATACTTAAGCTCACCTCACTGAGTACAAGATCACACAAGTCTTGCTTAGGGGCAAGATGTTATCTGGCCTAGGATTTAAGATTGAATCCAAACCCAAAATAAACAAAACAAAAAGGATTTAGGCACCTATCTGAGGAAAGGGTGGTATTTTGGTAACTACATCCAAAATGGTCATCCTGAAAACCCCTTTTGAGGTGTCACATAAGCATCAAGGCACCTAGTCTTCACAGTTCTTGCCTTTTGTGATCTTAAATTTCTCAAAAAGTTTCACTTCTCTTTTGGCACGGTTGAACATTGCACTGTAAAGCTCATACTGAAGACCAGGTGTCAAGCAGGCGTTCCTTCACTGAAGTCCCCCCAGCGTCTTCCTGACTTGGTAAGTGTTATCAGGGCAGAGCTTATGAACATAAACCACATCAAACCCCTAGAAAACATGAAGTGTTTTCACAGCTACTGGATTCTTAGAGAAGGACACAGTGCAACTAACCATTTACTTATAACGCAGTGGCTTCCCCAGGAAGTGGGAGATGAAAGCTTATTCCTTCTTCTGCTAAAGGGATTTCTTCCTTCTTAGGTCAGTGGTCAGAGCTAACAGACCATGCAGAAAATAACTAAGGTTCTTTGGGCCAGAAAGAAACCAGAAAAGTCAGCATGACTCCTCTGAGAATGACACATCCTTTGTGACTTGGCTACTACGTGAGTGGCTACCTCAACTGTGCTTTCTGTTTAAAACTCCCTGAATCCTGCATTCCTTTCTACAAAGTGACAGAGCAAGCTTCAACAAGCATGTGGAATTTATCCTTCCTCCTCCAGCTGCCAATGTTACCTGGAGCTCTGTGGTTGTTGCATTTGCCTGAGGATAAGCAACAAGGAATTGAAAGATTCCTGAAAGCCGAAAAGAGCCTCAAACTCAGGCTGTGCCCTATCCAGGTGCCACGTACAAAGCAGATGGACGTGGCTGTGGCTGGTATCTATCTACTTCAGGTTGAACACAAATTTTCAGAGATTGTTACTCATAATCTGATTTCTCTGGTGAGAACAATCATCATATAATATGGCAATGTTTATCATGGGAAATCCAAGAAGATATATTTTATATATAAGGTATGAACATAGAGATTCAGTATATTCTTGTAATTTCCATCTTCTTTAACAATCCAGCCTCTTACAAATATGTTTCTATGTACAGTCCACAAATACAACTTATGCTCAATTATGCAAAATAGGGACAAATAAGGTCATAGCAGACCTCAGACACAGAGAAATTACTTCTGGTCAAAAAGATGATACTGTTGAGCATGGCCAGTCTCCAGATCTGCTAGGTATACCCTGCGTATCTCAGAACCACACACGTTCAATGCTTCTATTACTTCTTGGTCAGAGATGATATGATTTAGTCTCATCCCTCCGGCTCTTGTGTGGTCTATCTATCCCTTCATAAAAGAAAATGGAAGGGATTAACCAGCCTTCAGTGTGAAAAGAGATAAAGACTGAATAAAGATTTACATCATCTCTTAGTGATATAACACACATTTTAATGTGTTTTCACTTGACATGCAACTCCAGTACAAAATGAAAGATTGCTAATGAATACAATAAAACCCTAATATTAAGCTTTTGAATTCATCCAGGAGCAGCCAGAGAATGCAAAGCTAAGGTCAATATTCAATGCCTAAATCTTTGCACTATGGTATTTTTCACGTCAGTATGATCCAAAATTGCTTTCAAAGTATATCTCTTGGCATTTATCAGTTTAAGACAGTACTTTGAGATTTATTTAAGTGTAGGACAGTAGATGTAATTTGCATCTGATAGTGCAAGCTAGACCTTTTGTTGTCCTCATGGGAGTACAAATGTCAAAAAGACTCAGCATTCCAGGAATACCATAATGAACTAAATATGAAGGCAAATGCAGGGTGAAAAAAAAAAATAAAAAAAATAAACCACCAAAAAACACATCAAAGGTGAAGTATGTTTTCAATCAATCTCTGCAGATGATTCAGCTAGGAACATCAAGATTGTATAATGACTTGCAGACCAGATTCCCATGCACAGCTGTATGAAGTAAAACAAGAGCAAATGAACTGTGAAAACTATTGTCACTGAGAGCCTAAGTAAAGTAACATTTATTTGAACCCTTATCTGTTCCAACAGATTTTATTTTAGAGAGACACCGAAAGCATAGCATAATTATGCATTAGCCTTTCTTGGCACAGCATGGAATCCAAAATTGACCTCCTTTGGACTTCTACTTAAAATTACTTTCACGCCATAGCTTAAAAATAAATAAATAAATAAATCCTCTCTGTCTTCAAAGCAAATCTGGATTGATTTCTTCTCTATAGCTATAAAATTGTATAATACATAAATGTGCCAGAATTGTGTATGTTTGTAAATTTATGTACTTATGTATAAAAACAGTTGTGTATATGCATATATGTATACATATGTATCTTTGTATACACACATACATATATATACACATACATGTATAGATGCATATGTCTGCATATACACATGTATGTATACTTGTACATTTTTAATACATTTAATATAAGAATCATACAGTGATTTCTTGGTAGCACTGAGGTATGCCTCTTTCTTTTACAGGGAACATTGCATTCCAACAAAGAATTGTTATAATTGCTCTCTAAAAATTACATGTGGCTCAACTCCACGCAGCTACTCACTGTACAGAACTGTGTGAAATCTCATTACAAAACCTGGAATCAGTTAAAACTCACCTAGTTAGGGCTTTGCTAATAGCTTGACATTCACCTTTGGGTAATTATAATGCCTATGTGATCTTTTAGAGAGTGAAGTAACTGTACCTGTATGGATTTTTTGTTCTGAAGCAGACACTACAGGAAAGAGTTTTAAATAAATGGCATCAAAGTTAGAAAAGGCCAAGACAAAATACTTGTTTATTCAGAACAAAACCAGTTTGATTCAGTTTGATGGTACTCACTATCACTTCTATTTATCTGCCAATGTGTTTATCTCAGCAAATTTTTGTTGCTTAGCATGTAAATAGAGGTTGACTCATACAAATATGTATGTACAAGTGTTTGTGCTGGAACAGTTCGTGAGCCTGTCTTGAGGGCCGATGTTGGCATGGGAATTTATCCAACAAGGAAACAGAAATGGTGTCACATATGAAAAAGATGACCAGCTACTTAGACAAGTAGAACTTAATAAACATAGTGAAAAACTCAAAACAATAGTCAATTTTTTGGGTTAGGATCTGCTGCTCATTACTGGAACAGGGTTGTGCTGAGCATGGCACACAAAGTGCCCACAGGCATATTATGAACAACTCACGGTCAACCTTTGACTGAAGCATGTCATTGGATGAGTAATTTCAAATGCTGAGCACACTAGAACATGTCATAGCATATTTGTATGTATTTCAAAAACAGTTAATTTTGCTGGATAAACAATTTTCTGGTGAAACAGATCACTCAATGTGCGATGACACTAAAAGAATTTGGGCAGTTTCCTCTAAGTTTTCCTGCTCTATTTCCCCTCCAACTTACTCTGGAGTCTAAAATCCACAGGTAAAATGAAACACAGGGAGAAGCTGAGCCCTGTGTATCAAAAGACAAAACATGATACAGTTACACAAATAAAACTCCAGGTGACATTATCCGTCAATTAGTGACTAATTTTTAGTCCTCACCAAACTGCTTGGCTGAACTAGTTACACGTGACAGTGGACTGACCTCACTTTAACCCTGGGTTCAAATAGGTGCAAATGGAAAATTAATAACAGGGATAGCCAAATAACACACTTGGTAAGTTTAGGAGGAACATAAATTTAAAGGATCGTATACAGTATATTAACACCAAAATAGTTTTATAGCATATAAAGCGACTGCTTTAATGAAAAACAAATACCACTGCTACACTCTGCATTCCTTTCCCATTTTGCTCAGCTGAATGCTCAAGTTAACGTTCAACATATTTAATATTGACAGAACTGACTAGATGATTGGATTGTTTATTTAGTTAGTTTTAACATATGTTCAAAATGCTATGCAAACAGTGACCACAAAATGATGGTCAGAAGAAGTTATTTGACATAGATTAAAAACACTACATCCTGTCTTAGAGCACGCAGATGCACTAGATGACGTTTTAAGATTTCAGCTCAGTGATTCAGAACTTCAGATCATGCTTGATGATCATAGTCTGATGGCTATAAAGAACAGACACAGAAGCTTCTTTCATCAACAGTCTATCTTTTGCTTGTGCCTTGTAGCGGTTTATTTGAAAAAACAGTCACTGACCAGGAAATCATATCTGAAACCTCAAAAGCTAGAGTAATGATGAATATTTAGGCTGTCTGCTCTTTGATTTTTTTTTCTGTTAGAATGATTGATAAATATCCCTCTAGCGAGTAATAATTCTTGACTGACAGATTAGTTCCTTCTTAGACGTTTTGAATCAAACACACACAGACATTTTGATCACACTTCGTTCTTTTATATTAATACAGCATAAAATCCTCCCACAGCTACATATGTGTCAGATAGAAATATTATATCTAATTCATAAATATTTATTTATAACAAATCTTATGCCTGAAGTTTCCTGGATTGCTAACAAAAATGTAAATAGAATAGATTTATCTCCTGCAAGAACTCTAAATACTGACTGTGCTCATTTATATGGTGCAGATAAGGGCTATGGAAGTGATGGACATCAGCCCTGTTGGGTTTTATTTTTACAGATCCCCAAAGAATGCTCTGCGGTTTAAAATGTAAACAGAAATGGCTTTGCCCCAAGCTGTTTTTTTATCTAACATTAAATGCAACTTGGTGATGCCAAATATTACAAGGGGAAAGAGGATGAATGTTACACTAAGATCATGAAGAAGGTCATCATAATTGTCTGCCCCGGGCTTCCTCACAGAAGAGCTTTCAAGGGGTACAGGTTTAAAGGCAGTGGGCCAGATCCAAAACTACCATAAAGAAGCCTACTCCCTTTGAAGTCAGTGGAGGCAGCCTGATTTGCCCTGAAGAGACTACTATCTCTGAGCAGGTAACCTAGCAATCCGATGAGGACTAGTTAACGAGCTGTCAAAGCTTAAACACCAGTCATCCACTCGCCTGTATCTAGGAAAGTGATATACAACCAGAACTATATGTGTAGCATTTAAGCAACTGCCACAGATGGGGAATTCAGCACACTTGCTGAAATTATTCCAGGAATCCCTAAACCATATTTGAGCATCAGCAAGTGTATATAGAAATGCACAGTTATCAAGAATGCCATCTAGTGCACCCTCCAGCAACACTCAACCATAACAGACTCTACACCCAGAAATAAAGTGAAATTATTATGGACTGTATATCACTGGATTGTGATAGATGGGACCATTAATAGCGACCTGAGAAAAATCAGATGGCTGGATCTAATGGAAATCATATGGCTTTTCAAAGCAGCTTAAAGAGTGTTTTGTTCTGTAGGATGGCACAAGATTCTTTGTATATGATTATATAAAACTATTCCAGTTCCATCCAGCCTGCCTCACTAATCTTTCATTAGGATGCTATTCTATATTGCACTTCTGGCAAGTCTATAACCAGAGCCCCCCACCCTTCTCTATCTCTGAATCTTCCTAAATGTAGGGAAGAAGACACTTTGTGAAACAAGGCTCCTGGATAGTTCCCTGAATTCTGAGATAAGCATTAAGATGTGCAACCCCAGTAAAGATTCTTGATATGATGTTATCTGGCAAGTGGTTAATCTTAATCTTACTATCTCACAGTTGCTCTGGTATGCAATAACAAATTGTAAATACCTAAATGTTTTCCACTATCCGCATCACATCTTTTAGTTCTTCACACACAAGACTCAATGACTGCACTTCATCTCCGGCTGACTTCTGTGATAGCACAACATGTAAACCAACAGCAAAGGCTTTCTTTCCATTACCCAGTCTCATTTCAAATTTAATGACTTGTAGTGGTTTGCTGCTCCATCTCAAGCCAGTTTTCTGTCAATTGTGGGCAATATTACTGTGAATTATTTACATACAAATAATTTCAATTTTTATACAGCCTACATGCACTTCCAAGAAAAATCTTGCTATGATTCCTGCCATGTCCAAAAAGCAATTGCTCAGACACATCTACTATGCTATCATTGGTCATGTAAAAACCCTAGAATTTGTGTTCTACATGACACTACATTTCACAGTAAACAACTTCTTCATTTTCATCTACAAAAACAAAGGTTATTTAATGAGGAAGAAAGGCCTAATGAACAGGGAACTAATCTGGCTTTTAACTTCCCTAGTCGCTATATACTTCCTGTATGACTTTAGGCGAGGTGTTTAGCTGTACTCCAACTTCCTCCCTTGTAAATCAGAGATAAAGGCACAGCTGCTACTCTGCAGAGTTTTTTGAGGGTAAATAACGCAAAAGATTGTGCAGTGTTTGAACGGAACAGTAGTAGAGGCAGGTAATATTTTAGACAGACCCAATGCTTTGCCCCACTTCCAGCAGTGCTTGTGCCTGCTCTCATCTCCATAAAATATTTGCAATAAGCTTTGTCAACAGTACTTCCAGTTTGTTTAAAATCTATTAATGAAAAGGTAGATGCTTAAAGGCGTTTAGTGAGATTGTCCTGAGCACAGTCCACTGCTTAGCTATCAGCCACAGCATACCAATTACGCTGCCCCAGGAGGAAGCCAGCTGCATTTTTGCTCTCTCAGATGGCTGCACAAACACTGTGAAGGCTGACACCATGTATACTGCTAAAGAACATGGAAATTATAGTTCAATAAACTGACTTACCACAGGATACCACATGTTTTTCTCTCCTGCATATTTTTCATTGAACTGAAACCCACGTGTGATTTACAAAACCACTAATAAAAATTTGCAGTAAGAATGCATCTTCACTGCTGTCAATGGGACTGGTCAATTCAATGAAAATATACAAATTCAAGCCAGTAAGGAGTGGATTTATATTATTATTTATCAATTTTGAATTAAGTAATGTCTTAGCAAAATACTAAGGCATCAACATCCTTATGATCTATATTTTCCACTCTGAGAATGTAATAAAGTAGAATTAGAGCTCAGGGATAAAGGCTTTTCAGCAGTCCCCTCAAGCTGGAAGATCCTTTTCTGCTGTAAAGTCTCCTAGCAGAGACTGTACACACTTTCTGACTGATTAATACATGGGAATATAGCAAGACAACAGAACTAGGAGCAAAGAGATCGATATTAGACATTTAGGGAAACCAATATTATGTGCTGAAAGACCTGTCTTTTTTATACAAAGTTTATCTCTCCTCACATTGCAGAGCTCTTGATGCCCCTTCAAACTGTTGGCATGTGACAAACATCACTCCCCAGTTCCATTAGTCACAACACCTTGGAAGCAGCTGGTCAGCATCTCAGCAGGAGGTATGATTGGCTCCATAGTTACTAAACACTAAAAGTTGTGAATGAAAACCTCCTAATACAAGTAGGTGAAGTGAGGTTGCATCTTCACTATTCTGGGAAGATCAACTACATCCTGAAAGTAAGTATACCAAGGAAACTCAAAGGTAAAGAAATACCACAGACAGAAGAAAGAAAAAAAGAAACAAATAGAAGATTATTTAGTAAACATAAAGTGAAATATTTTGCATAAGTCAAAGAAAGACTGCATGGTAGTCAAAGCCAAAAACCTAGTAGATTGCATACTATGGGTTCATATGAAAACACTTCAGGATCTGACCATAATTCTGTGTTTAGATACATTATGGTATTTAATGGTATTTAAAAAGTCTTCAAACTGTACATATAGACATGCAGGATAACTCAGTAAATCAGCAGGCATGAAGGAATCAGACAGTAGATACGTTTCTTGGTAGAACTGGTATGGCTGCTTTGACTTCACAGTGTCAAATCTGGCATCAATTTATGCCAAATCTACTCCAGGGAACTTGGATATTTCTTCTTTCTAAGGAACTGATTGACTTCAGCCAAGCAACCTCTCTGAGATCTTCACAGTCTTTAAATGATGAATGCAAGTTTTCAGCTGCACAATGGAACTTTATCCAGATCTCCAGACAGCCTCTATTTCATATTCTTATAGCCTGGTGTAACTGCTGTCCCAACATGATATGTAGCAGGTCCATGATACCTGAGTGACAAATGGGTCTGTGTAAGGGATTGCTTTGGCAAGAATTCTGTACCTCCATGCAAAATGAACCCTATGAACTCCTCTGCAACACACAATATGAGAAAGCTCCAAGCAAGTATGAATGCATGCAGTCCTCTCCTTGCACTAATAGAAGAAACATCACCACTGTTAAGCTACATTCGGCCCAATTTCAGTCACTGTTTGTTAAAGACAATGTAATTTCTTGTGATTTAAATCACATTAATAACAATGGAGGGAGAAAGTTTAAAGCTGCATTGAATATACATATATGTGCATATATATATCTCCCTGCAATATTAATAAATAGCGTGTGCTTCCCAAGTGCGCATTTCCTAACTGCCAGAGAGATGTCCTCTTGACGTTCCTTCTATCAAAGGGACAAAAATACAGCATGAAAATACGTTATAAGAAACCTACAATATGATCAAATTATTAGATAACTAGCAAAGGCCAAAATTTATAATGAAAAGAAGATCTGCATCTGAGTATACATAGTGGGTTATATATAAGCTTTCATTTGGGAAAAAAACCCCGAACAATATGAATAAAGAACAGATCTCAAGGTTCATAATGCTAGCTTCCAGTGACTTCAGTGGAATTCAGATAGGAAACATTTTATAAAATAGCTGATTGGTTTAAGAGCCACCATTGTTGGTGGCACTATTTTCTGCGCACACTTCACATTTTTCAATAGCATTTTTTACGTGTGAAAGCAAAAACTGCATGCAGTTTAATTCCTGAAAAGAACATCAGTTCTTTGTGCTTATGTTTTCAAAAACACTTTTTGAAAGTCAGAATGGATGCAGAAAAAAATAATCAAAATTTACTCAAGTTATAGACAAAATACCTTAAAATTCAAGGATTACAGACCTCTACCAGATTAGCTAATCAGACAAAAGATTTAGAGGTAACTCAACAGACAGATATTAACAGTGAAAATATGGGCTCTGTCGTTTAAGGCATAGCAAACAAGAATGGTTGGAAGCAAAAAGTCAACTGTCTTCAAAACAACAGAAGGGGTACATTTTTAAGAATAAGAGTGATTCATCATCAGAACAAAATCTTGAAGGAATTGACGTATTGTCTCTCTTTATATCTTCAAACAAAAATGGTACATTAAAAAAAGCACAAATAAACACATAGCTTCTCATTTTCCACTCAGGAGTAACTAGGCAAAATGATATGCCAGGGGTCAGAATAGAAATACAGTAGTCCTGCTTCATTTTCAGTCTCATCAGTTAAACTCTGTGAATCTGCAAAATTATATGAGCAGAATTATTCTGTGAAAATTCTTCTTCGGTAATTTTATATAGTATTGAACATATTTTGCCTTCCTTTTAGCAGACTTACCTCTAAGAAATTCGGGTAGATTTATTCAGCAAAAGGTTGGAGATTTGTATTGAGAATGATGAGTACATCATTGTGGATACTGTATCTTTCACTAGAGTAAAAAAAAAAAATCACTGTAGACCACAGAATTTATACTAATGCCTAATTTGTACTGCAAACAATGCAGTAATTGTTTTATTAAGGTTAACATTAAAAAGTCTGTTTCCTAGAGGGAAGTAATTTTAGAAAAGATTTTATTATGAATTTTGTAAGGAAAAGACTAATAGATGAATTTATATAAGATTCTGAAGAGAAAAGCTTCTAGGCTAGTGACTGTATCCTGATTACTTCCAAACATGCAAATTTGGCGAAAATGTTGCACATACATGAAAGAATAGACATATCTATTTTCATACCACAACAAACTTTCTGGCAAGCATTCACCACTATTTATAAACAAATATTCTTTGTTTTTATTTGCTTTCCTCCTGCATTTTTTTCTGAAAGAGAATGATCAGCTGTTTGAGTTTGCAGCCATATTCAGAGAAACTGTAGCACCAAGGAGTGGGTCATATCTTCACACCCCAAAGGGACACAGAATCTAAAACCCATCAACAGAGCCCAAATTTGGAGGCAGCTGAACAAGTTAGACAAGCACCTAACTCCATCCTTACAAGCTAGGAGTTGACTTTGTATAGGTCTGATAAGAGAAAACAAAATGTAAAGTCTGAGCCCAGACAATAAAACATACCATAGCTTAATTGTTGTAGGAACAACTAAAGCCTTCAGATAAACCTATGTGAACCAGAGGGAAAAAAAACAACTTTTTTTCTACATCCTTCATCATGCCTCTACTTTCCCTTTGTGAAAGAGAAGAACCCAGAAATTTCCTCAGGCACTTCCCTTATTTTAAAGTTATGGACATCCAAGAAAGCAATAAATGTGACTCATCTTAAAATCAAACCAAGAATCCCAGCAGAGCCTTGGTATATCAGGCATCAAAAGTACATACCACAATATCCTAGGCTAATCTACGCAAAAATCAACACCCTTTGCAAATCATAAAGAAGATCAATGGTGGGGGAGCTGTTGGGTTTTTTTTAAGCTTGAGACTTTATGGGAATAGTGAGCAGTTCAGAACCACACTGCTCCTTCTGTAACAAAAGAGAGTAGGACTGAGCAATGTATTGGTCTGCTAGTATAGTCTTAACACTCCAAACTGATAGAAAGCCACAGATGCAGAGGCAAATAAATAAATAAATAAAAAACCCCAAACAAAAAAACTCCAGTATATCAGGGTTGGAATATTTTTTTTAAATTTTGGACAGCAGGAGATACAGCTACATGCACAAGTAAAATGGAAGGAAAGTTTAAATACAAAACAAATCATGAAGTATACAAGATCAAACATTTTGCATGTTCTAATCTGGACCACCATCTGAAAAAAAGGCATTTAGAGTACAAAAAATTTATGGCATGATACAGAGTATTAGCATTTTCTTTATATATTTCAAATGACAAATAACACAGATGACTCCCAGAAAGTCACCAGGAATATGAGAATGCTTCAACTACCTGAGAAGCTAGGTGATATCTACACATCATGCAGCCCCATCACCTCTCATGGACTGCCACATGATGTGAGATATTTGAGAATTCAGGCCAATTTTTTTAATAATAATTAAAATCTATTTGGACCTGATGGTATTCTATGGTGAGGATTGCATCTTCCATGCAGAAGTAAACACACTTTTCTCTGAATGGAGGGCTAGATTCTCTTTTTGTTTAAATCTCAGCTTTAAAGCTAAGATTTCCACCTCCCCAGTGATGTCGATGCGTTTGTGAGGTGCATTAAGCCTGAAGGCAAGTCTACATTGCATAAAAGGGTACGGTACTCTGTACTGCATTGTCAAAGTCTATGAATTCCCCAGGGCACTGTGTAATCAAGAGAAAACACTAATGTTGCTTTTGAACTTTGGCTACCTACAGTGTCCACTCACCCAGTTCCAGCTCTGGAGTTAGCCTGGGCAAACCAATTCAGAGGTCTTCAAATCTGCAGAAGCAGACAGAGCCAAACTAGCCATTTAGAGAATTCATATGTTTACATAGCTACTTCAGGAAAACATTTGAAAGGTTTTGTGCTGTCTTCAATTTTCTCTTTAAAAAAAAAAAAAGAGAAAAATAGAAAAAAAATTAAAGAAAAAAGGAAAAAAGAAAGAAAAAATAGAAAAAGAAAAATAGGGGAAAAAAAAAAAGAAAAAGAGCTGTTTGGAGAAGCTTCCTAAATGACACATGACACAATGACAGGAGAAAATAGAACTTTTTTCTCTTCTCAATCAGGGCCCCAAAATAATAACATTTTAACATTTTGGCATTACAGAGATTGAATTATTTTTTTTCAGTCAGCAACCACTTTGTCACTTTCAGCTGAGTGGCAACAATTGAGAAAGAACAAAAGAAAAATTAGCTTTTGTGCTCAAAAAATCCAAGCACCCAAAAAAACCATATTGAGCATCACTTGCCCAGCAGGTTGGTGGGTTTGCTCGTTGCCACTGCCTTTTTTTGGAGCTCAGTTACGGAGAGAGGACTGCAAGATGAGATCCAGAGCGCCTACTTTGTGACTGAAATGGAAGTTGGATGAAATGTAGGCAGTTAAGTCCAAGAAAGTGATCCAGAAAACCCATGCAGCAAGTGGTTGTCAAAGCCAGCAGACACTAACACTCCAAAACCACCTTCCTATTCAGCCTAAGATGTTTCCCAGAGGCTTGTGCTCGTGCCCAGCTCCCGCCTCGTCTTCTCGATCCCTCGGGGACGAGGCACCACGTGCCCAGCCTCCGGCCGAGCTCTGCGACAGGCTGGCGTTGTGGTGTGAGCTCGGTGGAGATGAGTTCAGCCCCAGAAACGGCCGCTTTGCAACCTGCAGGAACCAGCCTGCGAGATGGGATGGCAGCGCTCCTCCTGCCCGCTCCCTAGAGAACTTGTCCTGCTGGTTTTGATGCAGCCGCACATTCCTTGTGTTGCACTCGGTTATAGTTTACCTTCAGCTTTGCAAGCCGTGGCAGTGCTGGTACCAAGGTCTCCTTCTGGGAGTCACTGTCAGGGCTGAGGGCACTGAGGAGCCCCCGCGTCCCTGCCCAGCCCCCCGGTGGGGACCCACCATCCCGCAGTGTCCTCACAGATGCCCCATCACCTGCCCTGTGTCACTGCCCACGATGGGCTTCCTCAGTCTCTGCCCGTTGTCCAGCCCGCCAGCGCGAAGGGAAATGGTGTCAGCCGTTCCCGCTGCTCAGTAACTCCTCAGCCACACGTGATTAACATGGAGACTAAAGAAACAGCCACGTTCATCAAATGATTTTTTTTCTTTTTTCTTCTCTAGCATTAAAAATACTCCACTGCACCCCTCAGAGAGAGAAAAACAGCATTACAAACATATTGAAACAAGCTGCCACTGCCCTAAAATTTCCTTTTATGAGCTAAGGAAATTCCACTATTCCAGAATGACACCATCGCGCTTCTGAGAAACCCCTGTAAATCTTGACTGCAAGCAAGCATGTTGCTTTAGCCAGGTTTATTACTAGGAAATACTGGGGAAAATGTGATGAGAAAGCCCGTTCTCAGGAAATCCAAACCAATGGTGAGATCGAAACTGCGGGATTTTTCCCTGCAGCAAACCAAACCCCTAAAAACCTTTAAAGGTTCACTCATCGTTACACAAATGCCTCTACATAAATCAGTCAAGTATAATGAGGCAATAAAATTTAATTCATGCACAAATATCCTGGCAATCAACCATGCTGGAAAGAAAATTCAGAGCACTAAATGGGAACTTCGGAGGGTTTCCTGAACCACGATTTAGGCAACCTTTGCCAGAATATGACATGATCTCCTTAAATCCATAACTATTTTCATGTATATTATTGCATTTTACCACAACTGAGAACTTCTGCAGAACATTTTTGGTTCTATAGTTCAGTTTATGTCAGTAATCCAATAGAAATAATATTTACCAAAGTTTTACAATCGACTTGTAAAAATATACTTGGCATAAAACCCCTAAACTTGGCGTATGAAGGACTGGCTAAGAACTGCCCAAAAGCATTTTGCCTCTCTTCCCAAATTTTACATACAAATAAACAGAGGCACTCTGAGTTATTTGTATGCATTAAAAGAATTGACTTAATATTTTCAAACAGATTTTTTGCACTTGTGTAATTCTAAAATGGGATGAATCCAAGCAAAATACCACAGAGTTCATATTGTTGTCTTTTATTAGAGAGGTTAAAAATAACTAAAATTTAGCTAAAAATAAAAAAGGTATAAGTCATTTCTTATTCCAGATGATGGAGAAATCACATTTGAGCTTCTTACAGGCTCTAGACTGCCTTAGTGCTTTGAAGACAGTGTAACACCTCTAGCCCTGGGCATTCCCCTATGGCACACAGATTATCTCCCATTAATATCAGAGACACAAGGAATAGGAAGCAGCCAAAAGCACAGAAGATGAGCCCTGAGTTTGATTCAGCTTATGTTGACTAAAGAGGTCCTACCTAGGCCTATTTTCCTTTTGCCTCTTCCTTTTAGTATTGAGCCACTGCCTTTAAGAAAGAAGAAAGTCAAGTGTCTTGTTTCTTTGAGCCACAAAAGCCTAGGAAGACACACAATATATCTTCTATCCAAGGGGGTTACGCCTTTCTGGAGACCTCCATTTTATTTCACTGTTAAGCCAACTCAGCATCACTACTAAATAAAGTATGCCTTAGGTAAAGTGAGCTTCCTGCCATGAGACATTCATCAAGAGAGCCATGAAGACCTGTGAGGAGGTACAGAGCTGTAGGAAAGAATAATCCAAGACTCTAGGAGACCTCAGTGATTCTCAGGATTTTAAGGACCAAACCACTTTAAATACTCAAAGGTCAACCATCCAGCCTTTTTTCCTCCCCTCATTCTTGCCTCACTCCCTCTCCACACTGACACAAAGAATGATGTCAGGGAAACAGTGAAACTCTTTGAACTGTCCTACTCTTGGACTTTTAAACAGATTTTTCCTTGGAAAGGGAAATCTGCCCCAAAATCCAGAGACCAAAAGAAGGAAAAATACCGTCACGTGAAGAGTTGTACGTAGGGTTTTTTCCCACCAAAGCTCAGAGGGGCTTCTGGCAAGAGACAACAGTCTGGATAGAATCAGAGAATATAGTAGAAGGAATGTCTGAAGGAAAGAAGGACCTCCTGAGATGAAGCCAAGAAAGGCAATTTTTTGACTTCTATCCAGAAGCATTACCTCTTCAGAAACTAGGGCCTGGGGAGTTTTTAAAGCTGTTAACTGGATCCCTTTAGGTAGCCACTGAGCCGAGGAGTGGAATGGAGAGAAGAATTAATATAAGTGACTCAGATTCCACATAAATCCAGTTTAGGAGCAGTTTGGGCAGCATGAGCTTTTGCTTATTTCCTCCTTTTTTTTTCCTTTTTTTTTTTTTTTTTTTTCCTTGAGACCTCAGTCGTTGTGTAGGATATAGACAAACAAAACTCATTGGTCTCCAGACAGACCGACTGGATGAGAATCAATGGCTTATGGGAGTTCAAGTGTGATAAGCTCATGATGCCTTGTGGATTTAAAAGCCTTCCACACCCGAGCTCTGTGACTCACCCATCTTCAGGAGCCAAGTAAATTCTTCTAAGTAATTCAGGAGCCTACTGGCTCAGACCCATGACTGTGCTAGGGTGGCTCAATTGCTGTTAGCATGGAACTACTATGAATGTTCACAAGTTCTTCCTGGTTTTGAGATAACGTGACATAAAATAAATCTCCGTTGAACAGATTCAAGCCCCCTGCCAGACACAGGCTCGCAGTGTGCACACAGACAGTTCCTCTGACAAGTAGTAATTTGTTAAATTGCCATAATTCCCGATGGATTCAGGGCAAAGGTCTCATATATTACAGCTACAGAAATGAGTCTCATCTTTTTATTTGAAACTCTAATGCTATTTCAGTAAGGCAAGGTTAGACAAGACAGCTACAGCGACACTATCACTATTGCCATTCCATTCTTTTTACTTTGAAACTGTTCTACCTTCACTATTTCTCCCTTATCAACCAGCAGAAAATCACGCAATGACATCCGAAGAATATCATTCTTCACAATGGGATGCAGCGGGTAGATGCTGCTGCTGTCTTCTGTTTCTCCCATGTCCACAGCTTCTATATCCCTTCAGACTTTCCTTCTTTTAGAAACATCATCACCCCATGAAATCCAGCACTCATAAATTTAATAATATATCTGTGGTTGGTTGGCAAGAATCTTTACAAGCCTCCTGCATGTACAAAAGTTCAGGAAGAGTCTTAGACTTTGAAGCACTCTTTCCATGCTTTTCTAATGTGTTTTTAAGAATATTATAATTAAATATCTTAGCAAAATACACATTCATCCATGCATTTACCACCAAAAACACATTTTAAGCACACTTGGGAACAGTAGTTTCCATAAGGTCTATTTTGCTAGAAGGCTCCTTGCAAAATATCATTCTTTTTTGAAATGGCACACATTCAGGTTTTTTCCCATTCAAATGAGTGGAAGTTGTGGCGCTGACTTCAGTGTTGACAGGATGATATCTAGTTTGCAGATCTCCCTAGTTCAAAAATTATGTTGGATTATCATTCCCCTCTAATCCAGGCTGATTTTCACACAGAAAAAAAGTTTTCTTAGACCACACTTCTGCTTTGATCTTTTATCTCTTTTTAATTAAGAGCTCTGAATCATCTTTACCTTGCCAGAATATCTTGTATCCGTGATTCATTTTCCCTTGGCCAGATGAAAAAAAGGTGACTCTTGGCTGCTTTCCATTTTTACCTTTGCATAGATGGTCTAACAAAAGTGACATTTTCCTACTTACTCATTTTTAGTCTTTTGCATTGGTACTTCTCTACAACGGCTGCAACCTTTCTGTCCTCTTTGCTTCAATCCTCGTAGCATTATCAATGAAAGACATTTGCTGCCTGCATGTAGTAAATTCTTATTAAAACACCCTAGAATTTTTTTAAATTTTATTTTCCCCTGCAGCACAGAGTAGCACTATACTTGTGAAGGATTTTTTTCCAATGGATACATTTGGCCTCATTAAATAATTACAAAATAAACCAGAAGGAGCTGGTTCCAACCATTATATGGGAGATAAACAGTTGTTAAAATGTGGTCTAATTAAATAATTATTCAATAGACCAAAACAATTCTGATCTGTCATGTAGCTAATGTGCAGTTTTCAAAAACTACCTAATTAAGTAATTACCCAATAGAGCTGATGGTTCAAAATGAGCCACTTCTTTGGTTACTTGGTGCCCAGATTAAAACAACCCAATTGCATAATTTCTTTAAGGAGGTATTCCGATATATCAATCAATAGGGGTCTTCTCCCACTTCTATTACTTTTCAGCTTTTAAATTGCAATTCTGTTGAATTATCACAGACTTCTGTGATCTCTGGGTGTCAAATGAGGGTTTGTTTCAATTCCATGTAAAAATCTGAGAGGTCTCTTCAGTGACAGGGTGACTCTTCCTTTTTCTGTTTGTTATACTTTCATTTAAAAAGGAAGTGCCAGGGAACCCTTTGGAAATGTAGGCTCTTTGTATGACACCTACTTATCCTACCCTAACGCCAATATACATATTTGAAGTGCCAGTGTGACATCTTATCATTGACTGGCCGATTCTAATCATTTACACATTTTAGCAGCAAAGCCTTCCTAATATGAATGCATTTTATACAAACGAAACTGTGCTTTGCCTAGAATCATTTAATCTTCTACTACCTCTCTCCTTCCCCCTCTCCCCTCCACACTCCTCAGAATAAAAGGGAGCATCAGCAAAACCCAGTTTTGCCAATACGACTGTGCTTACACTAGCGATTTCACCAGCACAGTTCTGTCAATCACACATCACACTTTACCACCCTCCTCATCTACATAGCTGTTCCAGCAAAATTTTGTATTACAGACCTGACCTGAGTCTCATTAAAGTGGACAAGGGTCATAGGCTATAAAGTCACACGGACATGTTTGGAAAACAACAACTTCCTATCTTCTATTCAGTTTAATTGGTTTTGAACTTAAATGGAAGATGACCTTGTTTTCAATTTTTGACCAAAAAATTTCCATGGCTACTTTTGATTTATTTTTTTTAGCCACAGAAATCTGTTACCTTTTCAGCCAGCTGTACTCCGAGAACTCAGCTATATTTAAATCCTAATCATAGGGCTATAGCTGGGGGGTGCTGAAGGAGCATCCGGAAGAAGACAGATATCTGATTAAGATCAAGAAAATGGGATACATTTTTATAACAACTAGAAGGAGGCCAAAGAGATGGAGGAGGAAAAAGACCCCAAATACCAAAAGTTCCTTCACTGTGCTCAGTCTGAACTTCCAGAACACCTCTCTTACTTTGGTAAAAGATGTAGAAGCTTGCCAGCTTTAAGAAGAATAGTCTTTTATTTAGGAACATATACAAAGATTTGGATATTTAATTTTAGTCATCCAAATGTGAATTTATTGTATTTATTTTTAGAAATATACTTAACCTCTGTGACTGTCTGCATTGGTAACTGTAATTAAATGGCAGTTGTTATTCACCGTTCTATTTCTGATACCATGATGAAGCCTGTAGCACATGTCTATTCTTGTGTTAAACTAATTGACTCCAAAACTTTGCAGACATAATATAAACTAACCGAGGTCCTCTAGCTGCGACAGTGAAATCCCAAGTCTTCATTATGGTGTGACAGCTTTACTGTTTGTAACAGTGAAAAACAACCTAACAGTAGACAACACACACAACTGTCCAGAGGAGCTTTGATTTGGAGCAGACCGAAGAGCTTGTTGAAAAGTCAACAGAGAGGTGAGAGCCCTGAAGTTAAGTCAAAACCAGGTCCCTTAAAACAGTAAGCCTACTTTCAGGATTTTCCTTTGTTTAAGATTCAGCCTCTCCTATGAGGACCGGCTGAGAGAGTTGGGGTTGTTCAGCCTGGAGAAGAGAAGGCTCCAGGGAGACCTTATAGCAGCCTTCCAGTACCTAAAGGGGCCTACAGGAAAGATGGAGGGGGATTTTTTACAAGGGCATGCAGTGACAGGACAAGGGGTAATGGGTTTAAGCTGAAGGAGGGTCAATTTAGATTAGATGTTATGAAGAAATTCTTTACTGTGAGGGTGGTGAGACACTGGAACAGGTTGCCCAGAGAAGCTATGGATGCCCCATCCCTGGAAGTGTTCAAGGCCAGGCTCGATGGGGCTTTGGGCAATGTGGTCTAGTGGAGGGTGTCCCTGCCCATGGCAGGGGGGTTGGAACTAGATGGTCTTTGAGGTCCCTTCTCACCCAAACCATTCTGTGATTACCCAAAGTGACAATATGCCAAAAGAAACCTTTTGTTTCAGTCTGGGAAAAAAAAAAAAAAGTTAGTTAATAATGCAAAGCTTATCCTTGTTTTTGTAGTAACTGCAGCTGAGTAACTAAGATTATAAAATTCCAGTGGAGAGATTTAAAAATCTATTTCATAGATACAAAAAGGATCATAGGTACAATCCCTATTTGCCTTAGAAAGAACTTATATTTTCTTTTTGTAAAATCTCTGCAGCAAATACAGCATCAATCCAGATTTTCCAATAAAGAGCAATGAACTTTGTGATTTCTTTGAAAATCTTTTTCCTCCTTAGCCATATCAGTCATTCAAAATTTTTTATAAGAGTGGGTCTTTGACACACATGATGAAATTGGCTTTGATTCCTTGGAGAGCACATCTGGTTATACGTGTCTGTTCTGTGAACAAAAATCCTACTATGTATTCTTTGTGGGTATAAGGGAGGGGGCTTATTAAATATAGGGTCAGGACATATGTTTGAGGTATGCAAAGATGTAATGATTTTCTTCAGCTGCTAAAGGGCAAGCAGACTGGCACAGCCTGTATATCTTCTGTCTGTGAAACTAAGAATGGAATGACCAGTCCCATTCTGCAATTTTCTTTTATCGCAGTTGAAAGCATCGTATTCTAACTTCTTCCAGCACTGAGAGCAAGCCTGGAATAATTTCATTCTTGCCATTCATTGGTGATTAGTCCTGTGGAAAATTAGAGGGGGGAAAAAACTGATGAATTAAAAAAAAATAAATTACAGTACTAGTTAAGAAAATGGAAGACTGAGGATAAAAGACAACTTTATGTAAGATATTTGCAATTTCCATTTCAAATCTTTTCTTCTTTGTTTGTTTTCAGCACTGCTCAGTGACGAGATCTGGCGTTCAGTTATGACTGCCCTATGTGACTGGACAGAGGACAAAGGATATGCATGTTTTTCTTGTATTCAAAGCAAAGTATTTTTTCAAGGACACTTAGGCTGCAGAACTGACTGCCACAGAAGTCTGGGGATATACAAACAGGCCCAAAGAGAGATTAATCAAACGCATAGAGGATGGGCTCACTAGTGGCAAATAACCATGACAGTCCAAATCCAACCTTTGCCTCAGAGGGTTTCTGCATTACTGATTAGCCAAAGATGGGAAGAAGTATGCCAGTGAAAGACATACTGTACTTGCCCTCGTTCTTAGACTGCAGTTTCACAACAGCTCAAGACGATGTAAGTACTGCACTTCCTGCCGCCCTGGGCATGTGTTCCAGCCTCATCCCTTTATCCAGCTGGCCCAGGAAACTGATTCAATTGAGAACCAAGTGGTGTCAGCCAAGCCAGCTTCCTGATCTCATCACATATGCACAGTTGCTTTTTTTTTTTTTTTTTCCTCTTTTCTGTAATCTTCTGCCATTGACAGATTGATGGTGGGTTAGGAAGCCCTACAAACCTCTGATCAATCCCAGTACGGTGGGTTTAATGCTACGCTTCTCTGAGCCATCCCATTCTCACCCACATCCTTCAGTGGTGGGAACACGGGGAGGCAGTTGTCCTGGCTGGCCTGCTGAATTTATGATAACTATCCACAGTCAAAACACTAATCCACACTTGCACAGGATGAGTTATCTTACTCCTCTCTCAGGGTAACAGGCAACTTGAAAAGTGGTCTGCTCCTACCGATCTGCAGCTGTGCAGTCTGAGCTGGTGATCCCCCCCTGACAGTAGCCCTGTCACTGGTGTTTAGAAATAACTCCCTGCATGGGCTCTGTAGACCTTCTGACCTTTTTCAGCATTTGTTTTGTCTTAAACTTCACTGGAGGTGGCTGGCTTTCTACCGACGACTGTTCTACAATGACATCAAAAATTCTTTTCTCCAAAGGTGCTGTTAACCTAATGCTTAATTTTATAAGCTGATCAGCTCGGTCTGTGGTAAGGTAACAAGAAGATAAGAGCTCTTGGCATGTGCATGTGTGCAGCTGTGTAACCTTTCCCACTTTGTAACACTTATCTGACTTCAAGAGGAAGACATCAAAAATATAGCATTGTGAATTATTTTCACAGCATACGGGCCTGGCTGTGCTGTTTTAAAAACCCCTCTGGTTCAAGTGCCATGCATATTTTCTGTTGCATACACTCATTGCTGAACTCCAGTGAGAATGGCAGTAGTGTCCTGAACTAACAAAAGCACTTATTCATGTTACCTTTAAGATTGCCACTATTCCCACTGAAGTCAATAGGGACACAAGGGTTAGCTGTTTAAATTTAAACAGATGTCTCAGAGCTTCTTGACTTGAGAACAAAAATTGTTCCTGTTCCTAAATCCCTGGACTGTTAAGTAAAACTGCGTTACTTTGGTTTTGGATTCTCTGAAGAGGGAGAGTTCTCAAAGGGGGATGGTTGTGGAGGAAACCAAGAATTATCTGTGAAATTACAATAGTACTAAACTAGTTATTACAGTCAAGGGAAGGAGGAAATAAAAGAAAAAACCACACTAAACCACACACACAATAGTACAAATTCAAGATTTTCAAATGTTTAAATTTATCTTGAAATGTTGAAATGCTATTTTATGTTATTATTTTTACCATAATCATGAGAAGCTTTTTTCTTATTAAACCCGAAAATGTTTTTTAAAAAAAAAAAGAAAAAAAAAAACCAAACAAAGAAAAGAAGATTCAGATAACATTAAGTAATTAATAGTTGAAAACTATACTTCATCCTGGAATTGAAAATATTTTCCATTTGACCTGAAATTTAAAATTGAATTTGCATTTTATGTTACAGAGTTCAGCTTCAGAGTTTTACCACCTTGACCTGATAGAAGTAGTAGCAGTAGTATCTTTGTGGACTATTTCTTTTCCAACTTATGATCCATTTACTGAACCAAAAATGCAGTATTCTTGTAGATCTTCTGCTAAGTGATGGAGAGGAGGAGGATAGAGAGGGAAAGTAGCTTTTGGTGGATGATGTTGCATCTTGTGAGGTGGTTTTTTTTTATTTCAACAAGCATTAAAGAGCTTACATCTTACATTTTCTGGCCCCTTCAGTTCTTTTTTTGGGTGCAAGCTGTTTTCTCTACCTAGAGATATACTCCACATCAGTGGAACAGATAAAACACTCTAGCGATTGCCTGACTTTGTTCCTATTGTCACCTTTGTCGATGTTATCTTGGTTTATGTGGGTCAGAAGGCAATCACCCTTGGCTCTCTCCCTGCTGCTGTCACTTACAGCTCTGCATAGTGGATCAACCACGTTACTGAGTTAGAACAATAGCAGTTTACACCCATTTGTCACACAGACAGCTGAATACACATGGTTCAAAACATTAGAGAATCAACTTCCAAATCCTTCTGCTTAATAGCATTGTATTCTGGCTTCAATTGTTCTCTAGACAAAGAAGTGCCATAATGCACCAGAGAGAAACACATCATTTTAGAGCACAGCATATCACGTAGAGCATTTATGAAAGATGTCCTCCCCATGGCAGGGAAGGGTTGGACTAGATAATCTTTAAAGGTCCTTTCCAACCCAAACCATTCTATGAGAACATAATTCTCACAGCTGTGACCGTGGGAGTTTTTTGTTTGGTTTTACAGTGAAGTGAGGTTATTTAGGAATAGCAAACCAAAAAAAAAAAAAAAAATCAGCTGGGTCAGACTCACACAGACAAGCTTTTCTGGCATGAGGGGCTGAGACTTCAAGGTCACTGCTGGCATTTTGGAAAGCTGATATAAAGGCTGGGGCAATGAATGGTCTCACTAAGGGAAACTGTACAAGGTAGGAAGAAAGTGATGAGACTGTGAAGGGACCTCTGATTTTCCCTTATGAAAAATTTTCTTCCCCTCTGCCTTTGCTGAGTGCAGTCAATACTATCAAGAATGTAAGACAAAATCCTGGATGCACCAAACTTAACAGCAGAACTACCATTGCCTTCTACAGGCCATGGTTTCACGCAGAAGCAGCAGTATGAATTCATCTACAATTACCAAGCCTTGCTTTCAGTGTTTCTAGTCAAAGGACAGATTGCTCTGGATACTACACATGCTGCAGCCACCTTTGTCCCAAGGGAAGAAAAAAAGAAAAAAAAAAAAAAGACGAGAACCAAAAAATCTATTTATTTACTTAACTTTGTAGCTGCCTGTGATTATTCATAGCAAATTTGGTAATGGGTTAGTGTAGTACATAATCAAATGTGATTTTAAATGATTATTCTATGGAATGTAGTCAAATATGATTCTGAATGATTATTCTATCGAAGCTGAACAATGAGTAGTGTCTCAAAGACTTAGAATATGATGGATGAATGGTTCAATACCTGGCATGTACTAGCCGTTTCAAGTTCGTTGACTTTTTTTTCCTCTCTGATTGGAAAGTTTGTTTTGAATTGATGGGGGGGGAGGGCGGGGCAGCAGGAGGGAGAACAGGGAGTCATTTCCTGTAGTCCAGAGAGGCCTAGAGTGAAAGATAATGCATACCTCAGATTATAAACCTATATGGTTTTATCTTTAGTAAAAGAGTGGTTGCAGAGTAGGCATTTTTCTAGAGGGGTCCTGCAGGTGTTAGCTTTCTAATAGCTGATATTTTTACAGTGTACCTTGAAGAAAACATTGTCATCTAGATGTCATACAATCATAAAATCATGGAATGGTTTGGGTTGGAAGGGACCTTTAAAAGTCATCTAGTCCAACTCCCCTACAATGAGCAGAGACATCTTCAACTAGATCAGGTTGCTCAGAGCCCCATACAACTTGGCCTTGAACACCTCCAGGACATCCACAGCTTCTCTGGGCAACCTGTGCCAGTGCCTCACCACCCTCACAGTAAAAAATTTCTTCCTTATATCTAATCAAAATCTCCCCTCCTTCAGCTTAAAGCCATTACCCCTTGTCCTGTCACTTCATGCCCTTGTAAACAGTCCCTCTCCAGCTTTCATGTAGGCCCCTTCAGGTACTGGAAGGCTGCTGTAAGGTCTCCCTGGAGCCTTCTCTTCTCCAGGCTGAACAACCCCAACTCTCTCAGCCTGTCCTCATAGGAGAGGTGCTCCAGCCCTCTCATCAGCTTTGTGGCCTCCTCTGGACTCACTCCAACAGCTGCATGTCCTTCTTATGGTGTGGGCCCCAGAGATGGACACAGTACTCCACGTGGGGTCTCACAAGAGCAGAGTGGAGAGGGAGAATCCCTCCCCTCGACCTGCTGGTCACGCCTCTTTTGATGCAGCCCAGGACACGGTTGGCTTTCTGGGCTGCAAGCGCACACTGCCGGCTCGCGTTGGGCTTCTCATCAACCAACATCCCCAAGTGCTTCTCCTCAGGGCTGCTTTCAGTCTATTCCCCGCCCAGCCTGTAGCTGTGCATGTATAAAGAAGATACTTTTCAGAGTTAAAAGTTGTCTGAATGTTTTACTATTCCCCCAGGATACAGTTTATGGAGTTTCAAGAAATTGATATGATGAATATTTAGTTAATTATGCAAGCAAGATATCTCCAACACCATGCAAATCTGTGGTCACCTGAAGTCATTATTTGGGATTCTTAGTAGGAGACAAAGTTTTGTTCTGAATGAAGTGTCTTTCCCATTTTTCACTGAACAATCTAACCACAAGGCTGTTTGGCTATGGGCGAATTTCTGTTTCTGCATCGCTCTTCCCTATCCCTTCTTAGGTTCTTCATTTCTTTGAAACTGTTACATTACTGTGGGAAGTTCCCATTACAATAAAATGGAATTTCCCAAGGAGGGAAATGCTATCATCAGAAAATTCCCAATTACTTCCACTATTATTCCCCAAGAAATTATCTTCTTAAGTACCACTGCGTGAGGCTTCCAAGTTCTCTATATTAATGAAAACCAGCTACATCTCCTGGGAATTTTAAAAGGCATTTCTCAGAAGAAAGAAGAAGAGCCCTAAGATGCCGCAGCTGTTAATTGTAGTTCTGGGACTGGTGATAATGTTCATACAAATGTATGTTTTTAAGAAGTTTTCAGATAGACCTTTCTTCCTAAGTATGGTACTTAAGTCATCTGATCAGGATAACAAAACAACAGAGTATTACTTAGGTCACCATTATATCATGCTGTGGGCATTTCACTAAGAATACAAAAATTTAATAAGTGCTTACTGAGCATTTCTGAATAACAAACAAATCCATAAAAATCTGAAATTTAAATGGATTTTTAGATATTCTGCAAGCAGAAAAGGGAGTGAAATAAATCAAACACATTATTCAGCACAAAGCATTCTCCCAAGTCCTTTTTTTTTTTTTTCTTCCCTTTTTTCTGTATCTAGCAAACTACAGAACCAGCCATTGCTTTCTGGGGATTTCATTAGTATGTGGAAGACATATTGTAAAAAACTTGTCCACTAGGGAAGCATTATCTTTTACTGGCAATCTGTGAATGCTGCTGAAAAATGACCTTTTACTATCAAAATATTAATGTCTTCATCTCAAGAAAGAATTTCAAATCTAAACCGCACATGAAAATTGGATATCATTTTTCTTTGCACTCCATGGATATGGATGCTTCATAATGTCTGTATAATTCTCTGCTTTACATGCACCTTGTGCCATATTATACGATAACTGGAAGTTATTATATTTCATAAGGCTATTGTAGTATTTCTGTCATGTGCAATGAAAACTGTAGACTGCATAGAATTTATATTATGTATGTAAAATCTTTCTTTGACAGACAGACATGGATAGTGGGCAACAAGAATTAATATCTACAGCAGAAATTGAAATATGCTCTGTAGCTCTACTCACTCAACAAAAGACTAAAGTATAATGTTCTCAGAAAGTTCTTTATTCCCCCAGTTTATGGAAACATCTTCCCTTCAGCCTGCAAGGGTTTCTGAACCTGCATCTCAAACAACAGTGGATCACTCAGCTTAGAGGTTTAGGTATATTACTATCATTCTCCCAATTCTAAAAGAAAAGCAGAGTGAGCAATGATGTCTCCTTTGTACTGCTCACAGTGCTTACATCACTTAGCTGACTTCACAGTACTTACATCACTTCATTTCAGGGAAAGAAGTACGTAAGTCCCACATTACCATTTACCCTTTGCAGAAGGTATTACATTGCCAAGCATACACCTCTGAGTCCTAGGGCGTCATTCCACCCAGGAGGCGATTGGTAATGAGAAAAGAAAGAAAGAGAAAGGCACTCCAAAGCACAGGTCCAAATCCAAAGCCCAAATACTTAAATTGGTTCTTGAATCATAGGTTTAAGCTTGGTCTCATTTTTTTTATAGCTGACTACAAGAGGAAAAAAAGAAATAAATATATGGAGAAATGGTGTGTGAGATGATACAAAATGGAAAGACAGAGTTATATTATATGCATGTGAGAAGTAACACACAATCTTTTTACATGGGTAAGAATTAGTCTATTTGGGATAGATTATTTCTTGCAGAATTTCTTAGAATCTACACTTTTAACAACAAAGTGTGACTGTGTTTCTTTCTCCCTGTCGTCACACTAGTTCAATGCTATTGACTAGTCAGGAAAGGATAAATTCCTTTAAGAAAAAAAATTTAAACGGTTTACTAAAGATATCAATAAGCATTTAAAAATGCTCAAGTTGAATTATTTTCCTTAGGACTCAGCAGGTATACCTTAGCTCGGGAGCCAAGGACAAGTTCTAAAATTCTTGCATAATTAAGAGAATGGAATGGCTTGGTGATACCAGAAGGGACAGCCCCAATCCTTTCCCCTTACTGCCAACCTCACACTGATGCTGCTGCCTTTGATTCAAATCTAGTACTCAGTGAGCTGATTTAACTCACTAAACAAGCAGAGAAATTAACCCAAAAAGCAGTTGGTGACATTATTTTGATTTGGCTTAGTCAGCTCCTGTAAGAAAAGCATATGCTAGAATTTAATCTTGTGCTTCAGTTCTACTAATATCCACAGGAATTCAAGAGCATGCATAAAATTCAGCAAACCCTTTCTTTCATGAAACCAACTCATCATCAGGAATGAGTAGAATTCAGAAATTGGAACCTCTTCTCAGAGGTACTGAGAACAGAGGGCTTAAGATGGGTCTATATTTCTTTTACTCCCTCTCTTTGAAGATACCAGTTCACTTCTACAGGGGAAACATTCTTTTTAGAGATTTTAAAAATTAGATATGGACCCATATCTAAAACATTAGACAGGCCAAAATGAAATCTCCTGTAGAAGCATCTAATGATGCATGGTTTAAATTATGTTATAAAGTGACTGCTGTGACCTTAGAATTGAGAAGTTAAAAGAAAGCATAATGTTTTTAAGAATTTGCAATTAGCACTATTGCCTAAACCCATCAGTGTGGGAGTTAAAAAAACAGCATTAATATTAACACTCCTACAGTAACACTCTGCAGCACAGAGATTTTAGGTCAGCTTCATTTTAGAAGGATAAATAATGAATTGAAGTGCCAAATCATTTTGTGGAAACATCCTGTAGTGCAAATGCCTCTTAAAGGAAAAAAGAAATTCGTGCTTAGAAATAACACAGAAAAATCTGTCTCTGGTGAGTCTTCAGGAACTACATCACAATTTATAATGGATTCCTTCCCTCATCTACTTCCATGGAAATCTGTGCTTTTTCTAGGTTGCAATGCACCTTCCACTAAGGGCTCTGATCTAACTGTGGCACTAAAGGTACTAAAGTCCATATTGTATAGCCAACCTTTTTGCCAAAGGTAGAAAAAAGGATTTTGCCATACTTGAGTCACCAAAATTCACAATCCAGGACTGTAGCATAAAATTCAGTGTTGAGGTGATAACTGAAGAGATGAGGTGCCAATAGGTGTCTTGCTTGGCTGTCCTATTTCTAGCAAGGAACAGGGAAGATCACTGAGGACATTAAAATCTTAAATTGACAGAATCAAAAATGTCAGTACTTTGCTATCAAAGCTCCAAGCTTTTTTGCTCCCCAGATCCTAAATCCCTCTGTTAGGATTCACTGGGGCTATTCAGAGAGTCAGGTATAAGTGCAGACACATATTTGTTGTTTCAGGTGTCAGTCTGACTAATAAATTAAATAGCATTATTTTAAATAGTTATTTTCAAGTTACATTTAGGGTGAGTTTTATGTTCTATTTAACCTTTTTCTAACTTCAGTACTGTGAATGTTCGGTATCTACAACTCATTCCTATACATGATGTCAGGAGATCAAAAAGAGATAAAATAAGTGATCATTAGCATCCCTTTGTCTCTTTTTCACAAATCACAGGAGCAAATAGTTTCGGTTTCAATAACATTAAGCAATTCTTGTCACCTTCCACTTTCCAGAGTGTTAGGACAATCATACCAGTGTTAGCAATCATACCAGAGAGAAATTAGGACAAACCATAAATGGCGATCACTGGTTAATTGTAAAGAATTGTAAAGTATTCTGTATTCATACAGAATAAAAAACTCTACAAAAGCTGGGATGGAGGTGTTAAAATGTGTATATTTTTCATAAACCTTTTACAAAAGGTTGGGGGTTTGGTTTGGTTTTTCACATAAGGTCATTTCTGGGTGCTGGAAACTGAACTTTTGGCTTTTCCACCATTTGCTGAAAGCATTTTAGCTAAAGACAAAGAGGGGTTAAATTTAACATCCCTTGAACTGCTGTAGATCATGAGTAATGTTACTGATATCAATGCATTTCCTCCACTTTCAGATTCTATATGACAATCTAGGCCGATATCCTACACAAAATTCACTAAGGGATGAAAAAAATCTCTCAATAAAATGTATGATTCTCTACTAAAGGATAAAATGAAGTATCTTCAGAACTCTGTGGATTTATTGGTCTGTGTGCTATGGTCAACTAGGCCCATACATCTCCAAGGATAAAAATTTACACGACTGCCACATCCCATGAGTCTGGAAGAAGTCTTACTCCGGAGTGTGTGGGGAATGGATTTATCCTGATAATAAATCATTATGCGTTTAGGAAGACTTAATCTACTGTAGGAAAATTGAACTTGATTAGGTTAACTGTATAAGTTGAAAGGAAAAATAATTTTCAGTAGCTATTCACTATTCAGTAAAAGTGAATAAAAACATGGAAAAGTGTTTGTGTACTAATCCAGCCATGCCAGTAAGTCCTTTCATCAATACCAAAAGACATTTCTGTACATAAAATCAGGCAGAGAAGAAATTGCTAAACTCTCCAATGTTATGTGTTGTTGAGAATTTTCACTAGACTGATAATATTACATAAATTAAAACATTTGGTAAAGTTTGAGCACCTTATGATTACTAATTTTCTCCGGTAGTAGACACATGTTATATAGCTAGAATTTGCTGACTTTCTGAATGATATATGTGATTTTTAAAAAATTCATGTCCAATTACAATACACATCAGTTAGGCATGTCAGTGCCTTGCCTTGAACTAATAGGAGTTCCTATACATTTGATGGAAAATGTAGCCCCTTTTAACACTGGGAGAAAAGGTTTTCCCCTATGATCAAATCAAATTCTTGATTTAATTTACTAGAGATTTTTTGAGAGATGCAAAGTCACTGAAATTCCACTGATTCAGAAAAATGACTAGCAGATTAATTACATTCAGTCATAGGAACACAAATGCCCTGATTTGATGCGTGCACAAGGAAGGTCATGTGTCTAATATGATTCAATAAAACCAAATAATATCAGCTGGTGTCCAGAAGCTAGGTTATTCACATGTGATTATAATTAAGAGCAATGAGTGCAGTGAATTCACAAGTAATTCCTGAGTTTCAGAAAATATACAATAAGATCATAACTTTGATTAATAATCTGTGTTAAATTGTCATTTACTGCATGGTTCCGTTTCTTGGTCTCCGAAGACTATTTTATAATTGAGAGAAAGTAATTTGACAGCTACTGTCTCCATCACAATGTTCTTTTCACACATGAGACAACAGTGATTACTAGAATACATCCAACACATTGTAACAAGAAGGAACACAATATAGCTCCAGAAATTCAGCCCCTTTATACCACACTCATGCTCTTGCCTTTACCTCATAGTCAGACCTTCAAATCCTAGTAACTTCTTCCAACACCTTTAAATATTATTTTTATTTGAAGTTGCATCTTCAACAATATGTGAGCATATTATATTGATGTGGGCATTTGATACTCACTAGCATAAAAATCACGAGCTTTTAAATCAATGACGTTAGACAGCTGACACAAGATAGACCTGGAGGCTGATTTCTGGCTTTGCATAGCTGATTGCGCAGATCAAAGCATTCCCACCAAAGGACAGCAAGCTTCTTCCACTGATTTACCAACCCGGCACAGAATTGCAATACGTAAGTTATTTTGCAAATTGCACTAAGTGGACTAAGCCACAGCCCAATTAGAAACGTGTCTTTCTAAAAAAGCATTACAATCAGGCTTCAGCCCAGTGAGTGAAGGCTGTGAGAAGATGAAATAAGAGCCCCCAATAATGTTTAGCCTTGAGAGGTTTTACCAGAGCAGTTAATACATATCAGTATGTAACCAGAAGCAAGAAGCCGTGCTCTGGAGTTACAGCAGAGGCCCCAAGTGAACTATGCTGAAAACAGATGCTCGATCAGAAGGGAAACAGATGCAGCACTCTTTTTTTTTTTTTTTTTTTTTTTTCCTGAAATGGGGATACAAACTCAAATGCAAACACTGCAGCTTCAAAGAAGCTATACATCACTAATACTGGGAAACATAACGAACTCACTTCTACAAGGGAGCGAACATAATAGCTAAACATTTAAGCAAATAATGGAAGTAACGTAAACAATTAGATTCACTGAGTTTAGTAAGCCTTTTTCGTACAGGTAAAGTTAAATATAGGCAAAAAGGTTCTGAGGGATGGAGTCCAATGTATTCACCCCTCTGAAAGCCCAGTCCCCAAATGTTTAACAGTCCGGAGCTACAGGAAGTATTCCAGCTTCCAGGGACACCGCTCAATGAAGCACCAATTCTCAAAGTTTGTGGTTCAGGAAACTTCACTTCTACTACAGCATCAAACTCACAGCTTTTATTGGTAAAATAGAGTAGCTGGTTAATAAATTGCAATTTATTATAGTTATAATTGCAATTATAATTTGTACAGTTAATTCAAAACCACATAATTGAACTGGGTAATCCTACCAGCAGCTAATGGTAGGAACTGTGAGGTAAAATCTCTTGTCCTGTGTTATGCAGACACATGTTTCTTTTAAAGAAAGGAGAGCAACAGTACTTTTTTTCCAAAACTATACAGAAGTGCACAGAGAACTGTAATACTCCTGCTGATCAGCAAATATTGACAAATATTTCCTTTTGGTCATGCTGCCAGCGTACAAACAAGCACCCTGTGACATCAAGGCTATAAAAATTGTTCATATTTTTTAATAGTTCTTGATCGCTCTTCCTGGAACAGGTCCTGAGTCTGTGATAAGAATTATCAAATCCTCTTGATCACATTGAAACATAACTTCCTTCTGAGGGCATCATATGCTTACCCACAACGTCATTGTACACTGAGGGACATAGGAACATGGCACACAAAAATGGATTACTCAGTTGCTATGTTCGCTCTCATAGCTCCCTTCCATTGGAGGCAACCACATCAGACAGTCTTTTAAGTAAATTTATAAAGTTCCATTTTAGAATAAATTCGGGGTTAGCCTCCTCTACTCCTTTAGAAAGGCCATTCTAAGACCTATCAACTGCTCTGATATTTGAAGTAAACTCTGAATTTGTGCGATCAACTACTGGGGCAAGTCAGAACATGGAATTTGTGTCCAGCGGGAGACTGACGCAGTAAGTCAAAATACCAGACATTAAGTGAGGAAAGAGGTTTCAGAAGTCAGTTTTGGAAATGTCAAAACAACAAAAAAAGGGTTGTTGTTCTTATCAAAATGTAAGATTGCAAACTTCTATACAGCAAGACTGAGGCGATCAGCTAAAAAGGGGACATTTCAAGCTGAAATGTGGCAAGAGAACAGGAAAATAGCATTAAAGTCAATATTCCCCTGCGGTAAATATCAGCATAAACAACAATCTAATTAAGATTTTATTTGCTAAAGACTAAAAGACATCGATACAGATTGCTAACTATTCTCATGAAGGTAGAGATACGGACAAGAACATCTATTCAATAAGGGCAGGGCTCATTTGACAAGATGTGGATAACTACATTGGAGATGCCTAGGAAGACTTCCAATTCCTGCTTTGTTATGACAGTATATTCATTAAAGGCTTTCCAGACAACTCAGATGAATCGCGCCCTTCCAAGGGCTATTTCTCTCCAGTAACAATAATGCAAGCTGAGTGACTAGCTGAGCTGTAGACTGCTGCAGTTAAATAAAATGAACCCCATACCGATATCTCAATGGTGCAATTAAATGTTGTGAGTGCATGTGCATAAATACATCAAATTGCTGCAATATTTAAATTATTTAAATATTTAAATGGCAATATCGTGATTATATTCACAGTATGATATTTTGGCTTCGACTAATATTGTAGTTTGGTTGTTTCATAAGCTGTTAAAGGATCCTTAAAATGGCAATGATTGACTGCTGGAATTTAACCCCCAAATAGTGAGATCTGGCAGTATATATGTAATTTCATTGTATCGCGTTCCCAACATTATTATGTCATACATCTGGAAACACACGCACGTGCTCATATGTATGAATTTGATTAATCCCATTTAATTTCTCACTTGTAGAGAACTTAGAACACATGTGAGGATTTGTGAGCTCAGAGACTATGCCTTTTGACAGCTGAGCACTGAAGTATCTCACTGCACCGGTTTATTGTTCTCGGGCCCAGCTGTGGTCTTTGGCTGACCATCCCCACTGCAGACTTGGGGAAACTATGCCCACATGTGAGCTGTTTCGGGGAAAAGTATGGTTATCAAGTTGACGGCCACCTGAAGACTGAGCTGAAATGCTGGACTTTGCTGTGAAACGGCTGAAATAGAGGACTGAAGCCGTGTAGAGAGGTCAAGCAGAAACACAGAACAAAGAGCTGTGGTTAAATAACATCTTAAACTTCTGCAGCTAAGTAAACTGAAATCAGTGCCTTAGCTGTTAGAGAAGTTTTATTTGGTAGCATGACTTTGATGCTTTGCACTTACACAAGGAGTACAGTACAAGTGACTGTGCATTATTAAAAATTATGCAATTTTTAATACATAAATGTGGGAAATCATAAAAAACACAAAGAAAACAGGAAAATAAAAACATTTTATGCTGCAATGGTTAAAAATTTGTTGAGAAAGTACTTTAAAACTGTTCTGTACCCTGATGGCTCTGAAAAGGTAAACAAGACATTAAAAATGCAAATGAAGAAACAAGATGTTATTTATCCAAGTAGAACTTGTCTTGGAGGAGAAAAAGAGACAGAGTGAAGGGACCGGATTATAATTATACCTTTCTAACATCTGATCTTTTTATATGGATGTGCCATTTCACTGTTTCACGGGAAACTGCACTGGGGCTGTATGTGTATTCAGATGAAAGAAGAAGATGTTCTTGAGAAAGGCTAAGGAATTCCCTTTTTGGTGAGCTTCCTTCTGAACACAGCCACAGCCTTCGGAGATCCGTGCCTCCAAGCCCATGCTTACTTAGAAAACTTGCTGCAAACTGAGAGGAAGAAGACACAACCCCCTCAAAGCAAACAAACAAACAAAAAAAAAACCTCCTCGAAAATCCTGTGCTTGACTGAAACCAGGGGAGTTATTTAATGCTGTATTACCGCAATGATTAATTTTATTTTGAGACTTATAAAAAGACTAATTGCTCTAATAAAATTTAAAAGGCCTTTGCCCACTAAAAAGATCATCTCAGAAGCTGATATTTAGTGTTTTCAAGTGGCTAATTTAACGGCAGTAACCTTAAAAGGGCCTGAATTGTCAAGCTATCTCTTCACTGCTGCAGCTTGGGCTAGAGCTGCTCCGATGAGAATTGCTTCTTCCTGTGAAACCAAAAGATCCTGCCTGCCAAACGCAAGAGGGACAGCTCATTCCAAAACTATGTCTAGCAGTTACAGCGTCAGTTTGAATGAACAGATTCAAACCTCGCGCTGTTTTACTGCTGTGCTTTCAATGTTTGTTTTGCGTTGCCACTTCTACTGTTGCATAATTATTTAAAGTATAGGTGACCTCAATTAGTGTCAATTTTTTTATTTATTCTCTCGCTTGCCGTCTGACCCAGTACCCACTGAACTCAGAACTCCATTGTGTTTCAGCTGCAGGAGCTGGATGTCAGTCCACACACTGCAATACAAACAATGACTAAGCCCAAGTGCACATAAACAGCTGTACACTAATTCTTTCCAGTCTTCTCCTCCTCTGAAGACAAGGGGTTTTCTCATGCTAAAAAGCAGCCCAAACTGAAGAATGAGTTCTCACCCCGGAGCTCTTCATGACTGAAGAACTCTGCACAGTTTCCTCCCATGTGTGTATATATATATATTTAAAAAAAAAACCAACTGGTCACCTCTACTTAAACTTTTCCCAGTCAGTTTTTCTCTGGAGAGAGGCAGTCTCTCACTTTTAGAAGGTGTTTAGCTTTAGTGGCTTGGAAGTGCATGAGTCATGCAAGAAACATCCAGGATCCTTGAGCGAAGGAACCTTGATCCCCCTACGCGGATCAGTACAACTAGATCCTGTCTGGGGCAATTCACATGACTTCAGCAGCACAGGAAAACAAGCGTATTCAGTCAGATAACAGGATTGCATCAGCTTTCATCTGCTGTGCAAAGGTGTTTTATCCAAATAAGAAGAAAATCCCAAGATACAGAATACATTGAATCCTGCCATCCCAGCGTTGCATTCTTATCTCTCTAAAATGACTTATGGCAAATACCATCTTTTATTCAGCATTACCACCTCTTCAATTTTTCATTTCAATCTCAGAACTAACGTCTTGACTGAGGCTCCTCTTACTGGTTAACTCACAACAGTAAAATCCATTTTGGGGACAACTGACACTGCTTTGGGGATTGCATATGACAGTAAAATCATGTCAGTGCTTGTCCTAAAAAGTTCCTAGTCTGAATCTATGACTTCAGCCCCTGTTTATTCTCGCTGGCAAGCGTGCTAATCGAGCTGTGGCTGAGATCACAGTGCCCCTAAAGGCAGACCTCTCCAGCGTCCACCCTCCCAGCGCATGAGACAGTCTGCACGGGGCCACACGAACGTGGCCCCCACCAAACGGTGCTGCGACACGGTGGGAGAGGGTTTGCCGCACTAGGCTGCAGTTTGGCAATGTGCAGGTAATGCCCCTGAGAGCTTGGGACTCAGCTGGCTGGAGGTGTCACGTAAAAGTCCCCATGTCCGCTTTGAAGTCCTCTTTTTATGTGTCAGGTGCAGACCAGGCGGCAGAAGGGGACAATTCAGTATTTCATCGCAGTTTTGAATGATGAGGGACCAGCTGTGGGGGAGAAGGGAAGGGGTGGGGTGAGGAGGTATCCAAATGTGCAGCTCGAGTGTGTAACGTTTTATGAGTGAGATGTGACAGGGATGTTGAGGGTTAACTATACATTGTCTTCCAGTTTCCTTCTGCAGCTGGCGGAAGAGAGGGCTGGGACCTGACTCCTGTTTCAGCCGACTGTTACTGTGGTGGTGTCTTCTTGGGGCTGATCTCGTCCCGGGGGGCTGCGTTTCATGGGTTTTAAATACAAAGCATAGCATGGTGTTAGCAAGCCGTGATGTGAGCGACACATTCAGCTAGTGCGTTTTCAGAGTTTTTAAGGAAAGACAAACCTGTGTTTCCTTTGTACTTTCTTCGGCTAGGCTTTTAATACAAATACATATATCTTTTCTTTTTTTCCCTGACTGCTGTGATTAGGAAAGTCCATTTTCAGCATTTCTGTTGTTTACCAGCCCATCTTATGAAATGCAATAAAGAAAAGAGACCTGAATGTTGCTCTACCAGCCAGCAAAGCGCTGCCAGTTCTGGCCATTCAGTAATCAGGTCAGCCACGAATCCCCACACTGACTCATGAGATTTAAAGTATACTTTGAGGCCTTTTGGGATTGCTTTCTGCTTTCTCAGCACTTGAGCTTCACAGTGCTTGCTCGCCTGAAATCTTCAGCCACAAAAGCTAGATACATTTTACTATATATTATTTACCGAAGCTTAATGTGATACATTGCCATATAGGTGATTTTAAATCAGCCATAAGCTATTGCGATACAACAGCTTTGGGAAGGGTGCCTCAGCTGTAACAAAGGATGTTCGACACGTCATAGCGGTGCAGGAATTGAAAGCGGAACATGGGTTAAATCAAATTACAGTCCTATTCCTCTCTTCTTCTTTCTTACAGTGCACAAAAAAAGGAAGAGCAAAGCAGGCAGGCAGCCACTTCAGACATTAAGACTTCTAGGACACTTGCACGGACACTCCAGAGTAAGCTACAGTCACTTCAGGCTGGCTGTAAGTGTCAAGCAGGCTGTAGTAGCTACCCAGGTATCTTTCTCCAGGCAAAACCAGTGCAATGTGCACTGTGCAGGTCTGCTCCCATGCTTTGAGTCTCTTCATCCTCACAGACACCACAACAACTCAGAAGACTCAAAGAGTTACTAACATCTGACACTAAAGGAGTGACTCTGCTCTTGCGCGTGTTCCACCGAGCAATCTCTGTAAGGGACATTTCCTGGATTGCTGACTTGCATCCTGGTTGAATCGCACAGAGGCGCGTCAGTGCACCGCACGTGCGAACACAATCTCTAGGAAATGGGGTGAAAATGCAGTGTCTTCTAAAGAATTGTAAGTATATATTTCTATAACATTGCTATTTTCATAGAGAGAGGGAAGATAAAAGATGAGTGAGGATTTCTGTTCCTAGAAGCAGAAGATTCATAATCCTTCTCTCACTTCAGCAGTTTAACTGTGGTGAACAGCAATAGCTGCATCTCCGCAGGGTAGCTCCAAGAGGAGGCAGATCTGTACTTTTAGAAAGAGATACCACACTTTGGAGAAGTGCCTTGGGTAGAGCTCGCTAGAAGAGGAACCGCTGGAGCATTGCCTGGGAGACCGCTCGCGGCTGATGTCCTCTCCCCGCACAGAGGCAGGCTGAGCAATGCCTCCATCGCACTTCGGGAGCCGGGGAGGAAGGAAGTTTTTGATCCTGCCTTCCTTCAGCTCCCAAGCAGAGATAGCAACAGGTCTTCAGCCTTTTTCCCATGGCAACAGAGAGAATCATCTGATGCTATATTAGTAAAATCATACTGGACTATTTATATAAAAGAAGCTGAAAGGAAAAAAAATCCTTATCTCAATAGCCAAGGCTGGGTAACATATGTAAATGTTACACATCCCCTGGTAGGCCTCAACATCCTTGCTCAGCAGTTCCTGACTGCTTTGAGTGGAGAGCAGCTGGTGAGGAGGGTGGGTTTGCTTCCGGCTGGTGCGGATCTCCGATGTCCCCAGCGCCGAACGTCCGTGCTGACATGAGTTCTTCACATAGTGAACGGTCTGGTGATGGACGTTTAGTGTAGCCTTAGTCTAAAATCACTTACACTTTCTTGATTTACCCAGGTGGGTTTTAATCTACATGCTTTTACTAGCGCTGAAAGACTGAATACTCTTGTGATTCTACTTCTCTTTCCAATCTATTGCACTCTCTAAATATAACTTCCCTCGTATTACTCATGTGTGTAGCATTTATGCAGCCTCAATGAACCATGTAGGTAGACACCTTATTTTTCACAATGCTTTGTTGAGCCAAACACAGAAAATAAACCTGTCTTTCTCTTTCTAAGCCCACGTGCATGTATAGAATTGGACACTGATGCTTGGACCATCTTAAAAATAGGTTCTTCTAATTTGAGAGCCAAAGATATGAACAATTTTAAATGCCATTAACCAGACTGTGGAGGGAATCGGATCTGGTTTGTGACTTGAATAGCTGAGATTAAAAAAAAAAAAAAAAGTTTTTTGCTGTAATATTTTAAGCATTTAATATTATATTCTTTAAACTATTGAAAATTTTGAGACTGATATTTTATGGCTACCAGGAGCTGAGGGGCATATGCAATTTACACATTTAAGCCAAGTGCAGTTTCAGGTGAGACTGCTATTATTTCAATTAACAGATCTGGTGTAACAAGGAATATGCTCTGGATTCTTTTTTTGTCATTCAAATAAGTAGTCTGAATAATAGTAATTATAATAACTGAAATAATAATAACAGTGATTACTTTAAATAATTCCTTGAACCATAACTAGTTCATCTGACTTCTAAAAACAAGTAAATATTATTATCCTTTTTTCATACAGGTGAAATCTGAGGCCCAGAGGTGAAGCTACATGATCTGAGTAAAAGAGGAGTCAGAACTGGGATTTTAAGCTGCTTAAACTATTATCTCATACTTTTGTAAAGACTTGATGACTTTGCCTTGCTGGATTTTCATTAAAATGTGCATTTAAATAACAACTTGAATATGCCATAAAAAATGTTAAATATTGTTCACATCCTCTTTCAATTAATATTTACATTTTGCTAACAGTAGCATAGAATAATGACATTCAAATTAAGTTATCGCTATGCAGTTTGTTTGTTTATGGCACACCATAACCATGGAAACAACCATACTCAATATCTATGGTAACAGTCACAGTGGTGTAAACTGTGACACTAAAAAGAGGAAGTTAGTAAGCTGAAGTTACTAATTCTAAGAAAATCTTGTCAAAATTAAATATTTCCTGTAACGAAAATCTGTTTTATGTCTCTGAGCAATTTTCATAAATCCTTGTTTCAATATCAGATCTGCTGAAGGATCCGAGATACTCAAACATGGAGCTCTGCTGATGTCAAGAACGTGGTCTGCGTGGGGTGAGCATCTTCTTTTACCTCAGGGACTGTATTTGTTTCGAGTCACTGACCACAGTTGGTGTTCATCAGCCCACAAAAAAATCCTGCTATGGCAAAGGGTTGTATGTTCCTACGTTGTATCAAAACTATACAAAATTACTGTATTTTTTCCCTGTATTTTACTCACTCACCAGAATTCTTTATGCCATGAAAAAACAAACAAACAAACAAAAAAAACAAACAAAATTTTGCCACAGTAGAAGTTATCCACATAATCCTACATTAAATATCCTCTAAAGATGTTCAGACTCACCACATGGAGATATTGATCTCCCTCCACTATGGACAGGGAGGACTTAAGTTTGTAGGCTTTGGTAAACTCAATTTCACAATAAACGCTTAAAATAGCCTTTATAAATACCATCCTGCAACCACTCAAAACAAGTACACCATCTGAACACAAATGGTGCGTGCATTTCATTTTAAATTAAAAAAGAGAACATTCCCTCATAAAAACTACTTCAGGAATTGCTGGAGTTCAAGAATTCATGGCCTTTTTTTTTTTCTTTGAATTTAATTACAAGCTCTTACTGGAAAACTGATCACAGAAGGAAGTTATACAGGTCAAAACTTTGGGGTGTGTGTAAATAAATATACATATATACTCATAAATATTGGAAATGTATTTAGTCACAACTGACAAAGAATAAATGCATTAGAAGAAACAATGCATTTTGTGTTCGCCACTCTGTCAGAGATCACTATGAGTTCTGGGGCCAAATTACTCAAAATTTGTATCATTTCCTGTAGCATTGGCTCTGGTCCAAGAAGGAAAAATGGCCTACATTAACTTTGGTCCATCAAGGATACAATCCTGTGTTTTCAGATTTCCTGCCTAAATACTTTTTCTTCAACAAGCATTCAGTTTCCCAGTCTTAATCCTAGCAGTTGTGAATCTGGACACAGTTTACAGGACAAAAGACAGTTGATGCAAAAGCCCTGGCTCCGAATTTCCTCTGCTAAATGCAGAATTCTTCCAATGGAGCAGAATTTTTTTAACAGGAAAATTCCAAGGAGCTGCTTGTGCCTTTTTATGTAGCCCCATAAACTTTATGGACTCTCGCCCATTCATAGGAAATGAGATTGTGTCTCAGGGTGCGTTTGACCCATCTACACCTGGTGTGACAGCAAACTCAGACTCACTGGGTGGAGCACACGTGGCCTTCCGTAAAGCAATTACTCAGAAGTCTTACACAGCACTTGAATAATTCCTTTTCTGTGTCATAAAATAGGTGACGTGCAAGAGAAAGCAAAGTTTTGCTTAACTTCAACGTTATGGGCAAAAGGAAGTAGATTATAACACAATCTCCTGTTCCACTCTGTTATTATACCACTGTAAATTTATTGAATTCAGAATCACCATGCTGGCAGAAACCCAGGGATACAAAGTAAACAGTCATGTCCAGATGTTAATATTTCTGTTAATTATTTTGCAAAATGTATTGCAAAATCTGAAATCCCAAGAAAGACCAAAAGGCCATCTTTTTTTTCCATCAAAGCTAGAATTCCCCCCCAAAAAGTGGTAAAATGTTTGAATCAAAATAGTTTATGTTCCAGTCAAAAATATATTGTCTTTCAATTTTGCACTGTTGAGCTTTTCAATGCCATACAGAAATTTCCTTTTTTAAATTTTTTTTTATTTTTTTAACTGAAAAGTTAATAATGCCAGTGCTGCCCTCTGAACAATTCAGATTAGCTCTTAAATTAGCACTAAAAAGTATTTTTACGTCGCTGAAGCACTGCTACCAGAATAGCAACATCAACTACTGCAGCCTATGGGAAGCTTCCTACTAATGCACTGAAGCTGTGTATTACATTCCATTTTTCACAGTATCTTCATTAATGATCTGAAAGAACATATCAGTTAAGATTGCAGGTGATATTATATTAAGACAAAGTTCCAGAAGGAGGGTAGAAGGAAAATGTATTCCAAAACACTTTTTCAAACAAGAGGCATATATCCAGAGGAGAGCAAGCCCAGAATAACTTGGGATTGGTAATGGAAAAATAAATTATAAAAGATTTTGCAATTTAAGGTGCCAGCTGTAAAATCTCATGGTTTTTTGAACTGCATTATGAGACACTGTCCTCTTCATAAATCTGGGTCCATGAAAGTCAGATGATTTCATCCTATGTATACTTGGTTTGATTGCCACATCAGTGGTTGAAAGGCCCCAGAGAAAGCACGTCTTGTCTTCATTTCTGGGCATCACACTAAATCTGGCTCACCATCTATATCACAACTCTTTGACTCATAGTCAGTGTCACATCTAATCAAATTGTTCATGAAGCAATGCTACTTTCTTACTCTATAAATATTTGGTGAATAGTTTGGACAAGTGATACTCAGCTGATGATTTGTTTGCAAACTAATCATTCCAGCTATTCATCACTTGGTCCTCGTTATTCACAGTTGGTCATCCAGGTCACAGAGTGTTAAAGACATCTGAAAAATTGTGATAATTGTTTTTGGAGGAAGAGGATAGTTTAGATTTTATTTTTTTTTTATTACCTCCTTCATGGCATGATCGGAACAACATTTTTTTTTCCTAAAAAAATCCCCTATTCCCATCTCTATCCTTTTCTGGCTAGATAAACAAATTTTTTAAGAGCAAAATAATGAGTGGAATATGAGAGGTATTCTATTCATTCAAATGTCACTGGAGCAAAATCTACTAATAGATCTCGAGAGAGAAGATTTTTGTACCACTGTAGAAATGATCAGGATTCTGCTTTTGATCACATTACAGGAAAATCATAATTGGACTGCTAAAAAGAAAAAGAGGAAAAAAACCCAGCCAAAGCAGCCAAAGCTTTTTAATGAAGAATCACTTTTTTGTGTGCAAGTCTGTAGATAAAAAAGAGGGACAAGGAATGCTTCTGATAATTTCTAATACTAAATCCCAGAATATACAATTTAATGGTAGATAGTCGGATCTGTGATTTTAAAGATAACTCAGTTTTGACTGGACTATGCCTGCTTTCATCTACGGATTCATAGTGTAAGTCATCAAATGGCTGCAGCTTAACGAGTTACCACTCATTAGCTGAGCCCGGTTAAGTGAGCGTGTGTATGCTGCTGTCCCAGCACAGCTCCCAAGTGAAATGCGTTAGCTTGAAGCACTATTTTAGTCATTGATTGCAAATGGTGTGGAGCACTTAACCAGCTGACATGCTTTAGCTTCTAAATAGTAACTCTTTGAGCCACCATAGCCTGATCACTTGCAACTGTTATAAATAATCATGTGTACAGAAGCTAGAAGAAAACTATTCTTGCCTGCACTCATTCAGTTAAATGGGGCTAGACTAGAAGATTAGTTTTTCTGAGGTATATCTAAAAAATCAATACAGGAGACTAGGAATTTTAAATTGGTATTTCTTATACTCCTCAAGTCCTAACAGCAGTAAAAATATGTGTTTCAGTTTATTCTGAAATAGATATTTTCAAAAATGCTCTTTCGCTTCCTGTTTGGTGACACGGACTCCTTGCTGTGGTCTGCATTGTCTGTATCAGCCCTGAAATTGCTTGTTTACTCCTTTTTGAATGAAAATATGATATATTGGGAAATCACAATAGAATTTTCAAGAAGGCAATTCAGCAATTTAACCTATAAGATGTTTTTGAATAATGAACCTACCAGAAGTGTTTCCTAGGGGGATGACAGGCACGAGGGGAGGGAGAGCAGGGAGCAGGTCTGTGTATAAAGCAGAGTTAGGGATAGAACAATAGATATCATAGATGGGGAGTATGTAATAGTTGTATTAAGGCTTTTCTAGGAATTGATCACAAGATTTGATTCTTTACTAGGTTTTTTCCTTCCATTGTCATTTATTTCCATAAAAGAGAAAGAAAACATTACACTTCAGGTGAGGAAGCTGAAAATTCTGGGTTTATTTTGTTGTGAAGAAGTGCAAATTCATCTGGACAAGGGTCGAAGCCAAGAGAAGTGGATAGCCTAACTTACAGCTACAGCGAACGTGGTGCTATCAAACGGTAAGTTCGTGCAGGCTGATGTTTCTGTTGGGTTCTGCTGTGAGCCTGAGTAACTAAAGACAATAGTTATCTCCTGAATTTAGTCAAAGATGTTATTCACCTTGAAGGCCTTTAATAATTCTGCATAACAACATAGCCCCCAAAAAACTACAACTCTAGCTGCTATTAAGGTGTGGTTACACAAACCACCTCATTCTTCTGTGTTCTTGCAGGTCAGAGAAAGAGATTTAAAATAGCCCAAGTGAGGCAATCAGGTAAAAAGTTCCTATCAATCAAGAATTCTATGAAAGTCATGGGAATTTTCCATTTAATGAATGAAAAACATAATAATCAAAACTACTTCATGCTTTTTACAAAGTCAAATGTAAGGTTCCCAAGCAGTCTTAGCACTGTAATATAGATAGAAATGTATATTGTCAGGATAACTGGTAATACAAAATGAAGATAGATGACAGCTACTACACAGAAGGAAATGACCAGGAAACAGGATCATCTGGAAATTAAAAGTTTCAAACTGTTACCTCATCCAAGCTCAGGAACAACCTCCCATTAGGAGAAGTGGGTAGAGAAAAGAAAAAAAAAAACCCATCAGTTACAGGGAAATCTGACGGATTTACAGAAGTGATTTTATGATGTGAGAGTATAGCGGGGGAGGGGTGGATTTGCTGATCAGGAAGATCCTTCTATAGCAGATATTGTACGTGTCCTTAGGGGAGACATGGAGAGAAAGTGGGGGAAATAATAATTAATGAAGGTAAAAAGTTAAGCCACCTATATCAAGCCTAATTTCTTGTAAAGAAAATGAAAGACATTTATTTCAAAACCTTTGGCTTTATCTAAACCAGCAAGAGTTTGCTAGAACAGGTACTAGCCTATTTATCCAGAAAACCATCCAGATGGAAGTCAGTCTAAAATGCCAACAGCTAATTTGCTCAAGTAGCTAATACCAGTTGGTACAGTGGCAAAAAGACTTCACTATTTAGGTGAATTTACTCTTTGGCTTTTGCAGGTCTTGTAAACTCCTCCTTGTTATAAGCCTAGGGACAAATCTACAGCTGGTGTAAACATTGTTTTACATAGTCCCCCCGAACAAATATGAGGTTGTTTTAGCAATTACCATTTTTTTTTTTCATGCAAAACATAGGTTCTGATGATTTTCATAGTCTTGGGAAGCTTCAGTACATCATTTCTCATCTACACTGCAATTTGACACTAGACAGTTAAGTTTTGGTTTTGTTTTGGGTTTTGAATTGGGTTTTGTTTTTCAATTACAAAAACCAAGAACCCCATGTATTGAGAGGTTTTGAGCTCAAAGCAAATACTTAATATTGCAAGATTTGCAATAAAATTATTAATGTTGCTGACACTGAAATTTACTTCAGTTTACAACCTGTCCTGATTTTTTTCCCTTGAAAGCTAATGCAATTTCAAAATACAAGACAAACATCTACAGTCCTCTCTATTCCTTTATTTTTTGTTTGCTCTCTGAATCCCTTCCACTTATTTGTTAATTTGCTCACCTTTTTTGAGAAATCTTTTGCAAGATTTTAGAAAGAATCATAGGAAACAAGCAACCATGTGGTTAGCTTTGAGAAACACATGCCAGGTGTGGAGAGAACCCTTTGTAGAACATGTACAGGAAACAATGCACTATTGTCTTCAATGTAAATTGCTACATTAGAGGTTAATTATACAGAAAATACTATCAACACTTGTGAACTGTTGCTATGTACATTAAGATAGAATTACAGTGCCTATCCATTGTGCAGAATAGCTTGTTATGGGAAGGTGGTTTTCTGCATCATCAGAATCAGCCCAGTGTTGTCTGTAATTCAGCTTCCCATCTAAACGATGAGAATATTAGCTCTTACTTCCCGTAAAAAATAAAAAAAAAACCCAACCCAAATTAGAAACTATGACACTGGCTCTAGTTTAGAAATTTTTAAAGCTTTAAACAGAAATCCCAAGAGGTGTGGACTCTCTACATTGAAGCCTTTTAAGAACAGATTAGAATACCATCTGTGAGGAATGACTTCGCATAGCTTATCCCATCTACAGGGAGAACACTGAACTAGATAATTTCCTGAGGTCCTTTCTAGTCCTGTGATTTTAGGAGTCTGTTGGCAGGTGGCAGGAGCCCTTCTGCAGGCTGCAGTCTGGTTTCCAGTCACCACCTAAATGCCTGGGTAGGAACTGTAGGAAGAGAGTGAGAGATATCACCATCACTCCTGCCCCAGTTCCCGGTGGTTGTGACACTGACACAAGACATAGCTCAGGTTCATACTGAGAACCAGAGGGGACTTTAATTCATGCCTCAGTATTAGCAAAGAACAAGACATTGCTCTTCCTTCCATTCTCACTTTGATCAAAATTTCATCAAGGGTACAAGAAAGGCAATAAAATCTCAAAAAAAAAGAAAAAATCTCAAAAAAAGAAAAAATATCTCAAAAGTAGACCATTGCTACGAGTTTCTTTTGTTTCAAGTCAACATTTTCCAACCAAAGAAAAACAAGCCCTTAACCAAGCAATGTCAACCAACTGGAGAGGCCATGGAAATATTAGTCTAGCAGCACAGCTATTTGTGATAGTCTGGATACATATTTATTTATTCACATATCTTAGAGTGAAATAAAAAGACAGATGTGTTCATTCGTTTAGCCGAAGCTCGTGACTCTTACAGTCAGGATTACTGCCAGTGTTTGGGGAATAAAAAAATAAAAGTGAGAGTGGTATACACAGTTTGGGGATATACAATAGTCTTTTTCACTATATTTTACCATCGTGGTGTATATTAGGCAGCAACAACAACAACAGAACAGCAAAAAAGAAATGGTAGGAAAAGAAATAACATGAAGCCTGGAAACTACTCTGGCTCCCTTAGAGCCCAGAACAAGTAATAACTATGGCAGCTTTGACATTTCAGAAAAGTTTCCATTGTGGTTTTACACTAGAACCAGATCTAATTAGTTTCTGATGATCTTGTACTCGTTTTAGAAGGAAATAAAACCTGATGCAAGTTTTAAGGAACATATAAAATATTCAGAAAAAATAAGAAGGGAAAATTGTGGATTTTTTCTTAATGTGGTAAGAAGGATAGCAGCACGTGACACCCAGGCTGGCCTTTGCTACTTTAATACTTTGGGCAGGATAAGCTGTACCCTTCTCTTCTGCACAGAAAAATTATCATTTACAGTACGGGACATGTAAAGCATCAAATTCCACCTGCTTTTAGGCAGCTGTCCCCAGCTGCTGCGTGAACTAACACCAGAAGTGGTGAGAGTCAGGCACCTCCAGAACCTGACACTGGCAACCTGGAGTCTTCTTCCCCCTGACTCTTGATGGGGTTGCAGGACTGACTCCCGAATGGGAGCCCTTCACCTCTGTAGGACAAATCTCCACTGGGAGAGTCAGAAAGGCTCATATGAATGAGGCCTGCACCCCAATAGCTGTTGTCTGGTATATTTTAATATCCAAGTTTTCAAATTTATTAATGAACATGGTAACACGGACTTTCCTTATACACTCCAGGATTTCCCACAGTTGCAGAGTATTTACAAAGATGAGAGGGCCAAACTCTTCTCAGCTGTAACAGACAACATAGCAAGGAGCAGCAGCCACAAACTGCAGCTTGGAAGGTTTGGGTTGATGAAAGAGAATTTTTTTTCACTGGAAGGATGAAGAAATGCTAGAAAAGGCAGCCCAGGGAGGCGGTGGCATCTCCATCCCAGGAGATTTTAAAGATTTAGCGTAGACAAAGCCACGATTGACTTGATCTAGCGCTGGTGACAGGCCTGCCTCAAGCAGGAGATTGTCCTTCAGACATCCCCTCCCACTCACATTTCTGTGGTGTGATTTCTGTGGTTCTGTGGGGTTTCTTCCTTCAGTATCACAGCAGATGCTAAACAAATCAACATGTAAATTGGGTCATCACATTCAGAAAAATGCAATAAATATTCCCGCTATTAGTGAAATGCTTCAACAGATGTCTGGTTTGCATTCTTTTATAAATGTATAAATAGATCTCCATCAAGAACCGATTTTGTTGGTGTGAGAGTATAGCTTCTCCTTTGGCCATCCGTTCCGAGTGACGGCTACAGCAGCACTGCTGTGCCGAGTGCCTGGTGGCACAAAGGCAATTTGCAGCCAAGAAGGCAACGTGATAGATCAGCCAGCACTTATAATCTGCATACATCTTAAATTTCAGTCTGAAGCGAAGATCTAATATCTACTCCTGCAACTAGTTATGTCCAAATAGTCCCTATGCAGCATCTAAACCAACGTTGCATTGTTTTGACCTTTTGTTCAAGTGTTTTACGTTGGAAAAACAGACTTGTTTGAATTGTAAGAATGTCAGTCCAGTATGAAGTCAGTTAACAGAATCAAATGAGAAAATCTTACTTGGTAAAAGCTTCACTTTTCATATGTGGAGTCACCAAATGTGAATCATACATGTTATTTGAGCAAAGCATAAAACCAAAGGTTATTTTATAGCAGGGATTGAACACAGAAATAAAACAGGAGGAAGGGATACTTTTCTCTCCAGTGATGCATTTTACTGTCAGTTCTACTATAAAGGGAATTCATCAGTTCCTGGTATCCAGGAAAAAAACTGGCTGAATTAAGCTTGTTTCAGTAAATTAAAAATCCTCTACAAGTCAGTGATTTGAAGAGCTGATAGGAGTTACTACTTGACTTCCAAAGAAAAAGCAGCATCTGTAGGGGTGAAAAGTCAGTCCCTCTGGGCTCTGACGTACTGAGAGAAAGGTTATTCCACAACAGCCTGTCAACCTTCAGCCAAAACCACCACTGGCACTTTTCCCTCCTGCCTTTCTTTAGAATACCCCTTCTTCTAGGACTTGGGGAGGACTTCTAAGACCTCTCACAGGTCCTGCCCCGAGGCATGACTATCCCACACCCTGCTAGCTCTCCTCTAGTGAGCGACTCTCACTTCTCATGGTGTGGGTGCAGATGAACGAGGGAAGGATTTTGTGAAACTTGACTTGAAAGCCCCAGCAGAATTTCAGCCCCTGTCTGTGTAACCTGCATGAGAAGCCTTCCTGGAGTTCATCCTTATCCAAAACCGAGGTGTCTGAAAGATGTCTCTGGACTCTACTTCAGAGTGCACCATCATAGTCATTCTGCTCTCATAATTTCACATGAAATACTATTGTAGTATTTGAGTCATAAATGAATCACTTTTCCAAGGAAAACAGAAAGTTTTTTTGGTCGAAGGCAATTTTTTACTAAGGACCGATTTTTTTTTACAAGCCAAAACAATTAATTTGAACAATGGGCACATTTTCCCTTGAAAATAATCTCAGTGAATTTTTCTCCTTAGCCTTAATTTTGGGAATTCAGTGTTTAACTTCCCCCCAAGCTGTTACCACGCATGGCTGTGAAGTGCAAAGACTTCACATACTGCTTCTTCCTGGCATTGTTGGAGGGGAATAGCTGCTTTCTGACATGAGTAACGGATTCACAATCTATTCATTTGGACTGAGGTGTCTAATTTTAGGCAGTCAAGCTTCTTTTCTCAAGTTCTTTGTGCCTCAGATTATCTACCTCTAAAATGGATAAAATGTTTTTGTTTATCTCCGAGAGCTGACAGGAGGCTTACTTAATTTACCTCTGCAAAGTACTTTACAATCGAAGTAAAACGTGCCCATTTAAATGCAATGCTTTATTACAACACTGGAGTAAATGCTACTGTCATTTATCCCGGTGTCAAATGGGACTAATCCCACGGCAGCTGGAGGAATTGCATATGGGAACAGGCAGCGCAGGAATCAAATACGGGCTCTTCCTCGGGCACCGAAGCCAAATTCAGAAAACAAAACAAAACAAACCCCAAAACAACAACAAAAAAATTCAGAGCAGTTTTACTCCATGACTTTCCGTTCCTCTTCCGAGTAAAGCCACAAGAGGTTGCAACTCGCGGCTCCGGCAGAGCGCGGCTCCGGGGCCGGGCAGGCCGGGAGCGCGCTTTGCTGGCCGGGAGCGCGCTTTGCTGGCCGGGAGCGCGCTTTGCTGGCCGGGCGCCGTGCTGACTCCTCCCGCCGGGTTCCCCGGCTCTTCCCCACGGGGCACCGGGCACCCGGGGGCCCGGCAGACATCTGGGGGCACCGCGCGTGTGCAGCGACCGGTCGGTGGGGGAGGAGAGGCGGCAAGGTTACGGCACACGTCCGCAAACAGCAGCAGCGGGACGGATGCAGAAGCAGCCGCTGACATGCGGAGGGGTGCAGGCTGCCGGAGATTTTCCCTGCCAGATCCCTGGCACCGAACGCTGTGAGCTGTTGACAGTTGAAGATGAGCAGCTTAGGCAGGAGGAGAAATCCTCTGGACTTACAGTAAGTCCTGTGACACTGTATCATTTGACTCAATTAGCTCAAATGACTGGGATATAATTGAACAAACTATAACATGAGTTGTGACTCATGCTGTGCCTCAAACTGCCCATGTCAGCGTGGTAAATTAATTCGTAGTCTGTTAAGTGAAAGTTAATAGCCATCGGCAACGCTTGGCATATCAGAGGGATATTTCATACGAAGGCGAATTTAGAGAAGGAAAGGTTTCATGAAACTCTTGATCTGTCCACTGATTTCAAAACCAAAAGTGGATGAGGGTTAGAAACAAGAGACCAAAGTGAAGAAATATGGTAGGTCAACAAAAATAACAGGCAGAAGTTATTTCTGGCATCATATCTGGTAACTGTGTTTGAACGTTGATGATTAACGGATTAGTTATGTGTGTGTGTGATGCAAGAGGCATGGTAAGTGGTTTGCTTGCATATTCAGCTCTCCAGCCTGCTCACTTTGTCCAGACAAAATCCCCAACATAAAAGGCTTATCTCACAAATTAGCCAGCACAGAGATACCTGACATGTTTTTAAAACAGTTGAGGCCCTGCAGGATGTGCTGATTTTTTAAGGGCTTTGCCTTTCTCAGAACTGCTTAATAACTGTAATTTTAAGTAGTCCAGAACACACGATAGCGTGAATCATGGTTCCTGTGGCAAACTTGTGGTAAGAAGTTGCGCCAGCAGTAGTATAGCAGCTTATTAGAAGGTGAACATACGCTTTTCATCCAAACATGGATATAGCAAAGGCATTTTGAAGACTGAGAGTCCATTAATCAGAAGAATATGTTTCTGTTTGAAAAATAAAAACTCCTTCACATACCCCAAACACAAATTACCCCAAACTCCAAATCCACCTACTGCTTTTGGTTACTCCCATTAAACAATTTTTTGTCTTCTACAGGGAGACAGAACTAGCAGTACTCAAATGTACACCACACCAAAAATATGTTATCTAATTGCACAACTATTCTATTAAGTTAAAGAGGGTGGCCTACAGCACTGAAATTTGCCATTTGACAGCCCACAAAGGCTTTGAAACACTTTATAAAGAAGCATAATTTCTGACTGAAAATTTCTTCAGATAGAGGTAGAGGGTCACATTCTTAGCTGGTATAAAAATGAGGTAGGTCCAATTAGATTATTCTAATTTACGATCCTGAGACATTTTTGAGATAGTATCCTAATTGAAGCTTGAGATACTTTTCCATTAAAGGCTTCCCTCCCCCAAGACTTGCAAAGTAATATACTTCTACATTTTCACTTTTTTTTTTTTTTTACTGAAAAAGCAAAAGTAATAGATTCTTAATAGGTGAATCAGAAGTGGTATTTCTCACTCGAGAGCATTTTCCAACTTTAACTCAGCCTTCCTTTCTTTTCTCTACAAACGAATGACCGCGGGCAGCCCCTTAGCCCTCGTTCAGCTTACGTGGCTATTGTAATCTCTGCTGGCCACCAGCAAGCAATCTTCAAATCAGTGATGCCAGTGATGCCAGGCAGAAGGGCGATGAGACACAGGATGACGAATGCTCTTTTGGGACAATTATAGACCAAAAGCAGAGGGGAAGGTACTGACAGGTCGGGGTAAAAAGCTGTTACGTTCCTAGCTTTTATTGTCCCGGTTTCTAAGTGTGATATTAGTGGCTTCCCAGAGCCCCGACTGAAGTGGCTTACCCACTAACTTAATAAGTCGGTTGCACAGACTCATCTCCTGGGTATGAACCCACTTCCTTAATCAAGAAACAAGCACTGTTCTTTCCTTTACCAATATTCCCTCTCTCAGAATCTTCACAGAAATGCCGTCATACTCAACAGTCTGCTCGACAAATTCATTTTGCCTTTACACCACTCACTGGTGGTTACGTATATACAGGCCTGGGTAGAAGAGCCAAGTACCAGGTCTTTCAAGATAGTATCCTAACTGAAACATGACCTTAGAAGCTTCCAAGATATTTTGGAGAAACAGCATTTTTAAGGATATAAACACTTATTTTTCCTATCTGAAAAACTGCATTGTCTGCCCTGTCAGAAATGGTTTTATGGCAATTCCTGGACTGTCTTTCCTGATGATATAGAAAAAAAATTCGCAACTTTCTGTTTTAAATTGCAACGTATCTCTCACCTTAAGGAATCAAAAATATTATTCGCTGCCCTAGACAGGTCTGCAGCAGAGGTGGAATGTGAACCACAGCCTAGTTTTCAGCCATATGAGCTAAGGCATGGGCAAGGATTTAAACCTGACTTTTGCACGAGGAAGATGATTCCATCATCCAATGAATTGCAATAGGCAAACTAGTGGATGACCTCCAGTCTGATTTATGAACTTTAGTCCCAATCCAAGCTCTGAGACCTCAGGTGTTGGACCAGATTGTGGTGGAGGGGTTCAAAATGCAACTGTTGCATTGCTACTTTGTGAATTGCAGGGCAGTAACTCGACCATGGTGATGTAAAGCCGGTGTTTAATGGCTCTTCAAACAGAAGACTAAAGTGCTGGATACTCCACCACTTTGGATAATTGTTACATGAGTCAGTTTTACACTAGTGCTTTATTCCACTGTGTGACGGATACAAATCAAAGTATTATCTAGAATCTCCGTTTTCCATCTGTAGTATAAAGCAAGCAGAATCCACAGCATGTTTTTGAGTAAAGGATTCTTGCTCAAAAAGTTGTCTTAATACTTTTTTTAGCCATAACTGCAGCATTTAACCTCTGAAGTGGAAGGAATAGCCTTGCTACTGAGATGCTGTGAGGAGTGTTTTTGCTATTATTGCTGTTTAACAGAGTTCTCATGCAATGATTTTGGTCCCAGAGGATTTTCTTTTTAGGCCATTCTGTGTCTGTCCCAAAAGGTCTGAACATCCTCCAGCAATGAACTGAGCAATATGATCCACATGTTTTCTGCCTGCGAGAACAACAGTGGTACCAAATCACGTACCATATAGTCTATCCAGAGAAACAGAAGCAGAATCTAGACAGGTCAAAATACATATGGCTTTACCAAAATCGTACCATTTATATCAACTGGAGGCCTGACCTGCCATCAACAGCACAGTGCAGCTTACACTGCTTTGGGAGGGAAGAGAAACAGCAACAACAGTTTAAAAATCCTTGTTCCCCTGTGGTCAGAAATGGTATGCGGGAATCGTACTAGTACGCAACCACATTTAAACATAGCTGTGGCTGGCATGGCTTGAATTCTAATGTGGACAGTACCTAATTTAGGAAAGACGCAGGAGAAGCTGAATGTAAATGTGCATAAGGGAATATAAATGACTGGCACCAGTGTCACTTTCACTTTGTTATTAAAAGCAGTCTCAGTGCTTTGGAAGCAAACAGGCATCGGAGGAGTGGAACTGGCTGCTGCTTTTAGCACAAGGACAGAGACTCTCTAATTTTAACTCTTCGTGAATGTAGCATTTGAGCAAGATACACTGACAGAAGCAGGGAAGGAATCTTGCCATCCTCTGAACACAGGCATTTCCAGTGGAGATGGCATCATGTTCTGGTTTGGAGGCAGTCATTTAGGTTCTACATCACACCAGTTCCTAGACAAAAGCCAATTTCTTCCTTATGAGAATTGTTTTTTTCCACTGGGAGCAAAACTATTAAATGACTGCAGAACACGGCGTAGGTGAGCGGGTCACTTCTCAGCTGCAAGTTAAAGGTCACTGTCATCTACTAGAGGGCAGGCGACATCGCCGTCATAGTATCTCCCAGTGAAGTGTTTTCTCTCCCATGGCACATTGCCCCAACCATTTGGTCAGCTGCACCCTCCTTAGCTCGCTGCCTAAACCGAGGGCCAGGAACCAAGCTACTGCAGAACGGAGGCGACGGGCCGTCCTGTGCCCCGTGCACCCTCCTGCCACAGAGGGAGAGCAGCCCAAGGCAGGGGACCGCACCGCTGAGCTATTGCCGTCCCTGCAGAGAGGCTCATCCAGCTGGAACTGACGGGTCAACGTTAAGCTCAGGTGATTAAAAAGGCAGGGGTTATATCACTGTCTCGCCTTCCCTTGCTGTGGATGTTTTCCTGTGTAGATGAACACTCTATCGCATTCATTTCTACACAAAATAATGCCATTTGCTTTGTAAATTAGGACTACATACCTCTTAGCAAAATGTGCTGCTATATGCCTATGTCATTTTTAGCAGGGTGTTAGTAAGTGTACAGGTTGGCCTCGTCACTGCTTCTGAAATAAACTAAGGTTTCTTTTGTCAAAGCTTTTAATAGACTTTTGGATTGGAAAAGTGCCGAGATGGTCACAGGATCGCATGACTCAGAGGGCTACTGATATTTAAAAGTGTTTTAAAAGTTTAAAACAATAAAAATAGCTTGACTGTGTCATTTTTAATAGAAATAAATATGTTACACAATTCAGACCCAGAAACTCCTTTTAGTAATGAGCAAAGATCATCATCATAGCTGACATTTCTGAAATGTTTGAGAAGTAAGTTCAAGGTCATGTTTGAATGCAAACACGTTACACATAGTAATTATCATGAGTTTGTTGTATTTACTGGTACAAAGTATTCACGGTCTCATGCATCAAGTAAACTAATGGTCTATTATTGAGCAAAGTTTAACATCAAGCAATGTGCTATGAATTTTAAAACATTTTTTAATGTCAGACACAGAAACTGCAATGAGAAAAGTGTCTTGATTATGAAAGATTTACGAAAGGGGAGAAGAGGGGAGAGGGGAAGAAGACTAGAGGGAAATGTTTTTTAAAAACCCAACAAAACAACCTTTTCCAAAAGCATAGTATTTAGATCCGGTTGTGTAGCTAACAGGATGGGAACTATTGAAATGATTCAAATCTTTTTATGTATATTAATATCTTAAACTTCCCAAGCCAGGTGCAACTCTCTCCTGTTCATTTCCAAGGTTGCTCATTTTGACCCACTGTCAGACTGAAACTGCACGGCTGAAAGCGCTCCCGGCCTCTCCAGGAGACCTCTGTGAGTAATGCACAGGTCTCACTCGTCTCCTGACACAGGATCCCTTTGCTGGAGGCAGTTTCAGTATTAATCAGTCTGTTGTCGCTATGGGCTACAACTTGCTAACAAAAACCTTGGACTTCTCACTGATTCATTGTAGTTGGTGCTATTATTTAACAGGGGTTTAATTTAAGCAACGTAATTGCCTCCGAGGTTTTTTTTAAGCAAAAGATTTTTGGCCAGAGATATTTATTGATCCCATGTTCTTTCCTTACTACTTGTTTCATATTTGCACTCTGCTACAGTTTTGGCCTGGCTTTCTTTAAAAATCCCCGGCAAAACATTACTGATTTAACAGTCCTGGAGAACTGTCCAGGAAGACACATTAATATCTGTGCTGGGGGCTGCAGCCAGATCTGCAGACAAAGTGAGTGGGAGTTGGGTTCAGAGCCACATTTGTTCAAAACATCTCTAGAAGCAGTGCAGCCACATGGACTTCATCACTGTTTTGTGGTGTGGCCCTACCACACAAAGCTCCCAGGGGTGAATTTCACTCAAAAAGAGGAAATCAAGTTAAGTGCTTAACCAAAATGGCATTGCTGTGGTTATTAGAGATAAGGGAAAGGGATAAGATTCAGACCTGAAGGCTTAGACCACAGCAGAAGAATTAGGGATATGATTTAGCTGGCTCTACATATGGAGCTCAGCAGGGAAGTGCAAATACAGCAGTGGGATCCAGTAGCTCCATGAAGGAATTAGGAAAAATGTTAATTCCCAGCAGATAATCTTGAAAGGTATGATTCAGCAAAGCATTCCATTGCTGTTTAGTTATTTTGCTTGGGCAGGCACAGGCTGCTAAGAAGGATCCTCTGGAAATCCCAGAAAAAGATGCAAAACTCCAAATAAAGGGAGAAACAGATTTGCTACCCGAGAGAGAGATGCAATTGATATTTGATGCAATTCAGATTTTTGCACCCAATGAGTGCCCATCTAGTGAAAGGATGTATTTCTGGGTCAGTACCATCTTCATTATTTCCAAAGCCCTAGGAATGACCATTACAGTCATTGTAACAGCCCCAGCCTTCTTCCTGTGACAGTTTTCATTGGCAGATCTCAACGTGCTTTACAGAAGAAGTCAAGATCATTAACCCCGTATTACAAACAGGATAAATAGGGCACAAGGGGGAGGGAGGGGCCAAGATCTCTCCTGAGGTCAGACAAGGACTCAGACACAAGCATGCACAGTCGCAGGCCAGTGATCAGCTGTGTACATTCCTAAGCTAACCTCCCTGCTCCTCCGCTTTGGGCCTCTGGTGTTCTTTTAAAAAGGTCTACACACACAAATGTGGGACTGATGAGAACTAGTCTCTAGCTGGCGGAGTCCAGGATGGATCATCTACATTGTCTCACCGTTGTTGTGTGCAACTGTTTTTAGCTCCTTCCAAAAAATTACTTATGAGAAACAATTTTTAATAATGGTAGAAGCACCTGTGTCTATTTAAAAGCACTTCATTCTTCAAAGCCACTCCCAAGCATAGTGGCATAAATTACTTTTTTTAAAAGAGAGCATTCAAGTCAGTGGTCATGACTGGAATTTATCTCTAAAGATACTGCAATGCTTGGAGGTGTCGGGAAAAGCCTTTTTCAAGTTGCAGTTCCTGGAGACTTGGGAAAAGAACGGGATCTCCATTTCATTTTTTTTAAAAGAAAATTCTAGCCTTAGCTTATAAAATAAAACTGGAAAATGTAAACTTTGGAGCCCTGAAAATAGGAATGAATTAAAAGACTCCAATACATGTGCACTTTTACTTATTTACTTACTTTTTTTATAAGACTTCCTGTTTCAGGAAACCTTGCTCATCATTTTTGATGACTCAGGACTAGTGACTGTACAGATCCAGAGAGGAGGTTTTTTTGCTCTGGCTTTCGTATTTCTTACGGGAGACTCCTGGTAGATAAAAACATGCTGGGACTGACTTCCTGAGGACAACACATTTATGGTGACTAAAAGGGGGTTGGATTTGAAAGGTGCAGGCCTTTCATTAGCATTATGTCCAGATTTCTCTGTCTAAGTCTGGCAATAAACCTGCCAAACAGCTCCGAGAGATAAAGCAAGGGGTCAGGGAGGGAGCTGGGGTGCAAGGCGATGCACTAGCGGGTGCACGTCTCAGCTTTGAACGGTTAGTCACAGCTTTGTCAAAGACAGAAGGCTAAAATCTAAGCGAGGATACAACTCTCTTGAAATTCAGTGGCCTAACTGTTAATTCTTAAATATAATCACCACTGCCGTGCCTCTGAAAAGCTGCTTCTCTCATCCCTCACACACAGCAAGGAGCATATCAATACGCTCTTCAGAGGAGATGGATGGATAGCTTAATTCACTTTGCAAATCTATGGAAGTAACACTTTAGCGCTTTGGCACAAACTGTCTCTGACATTGAAAATTAGTAAAGAAAAGAAGTGGTGAAAATGTCAGGAGCGGGAGGACTTCATTTTTCTCTTGTTTAAAATGTCATCTGTTATCTGCAATCAATGCAAGGAGACAACTTCCCATACCATAATGATTTACAGTATGTTTATAAGCACAGATAGAAGCAATCACGGGGTTGGGCGAACGTCTCTTGGTGAATTCTTCAAGTGTCAGAAGCGCTTGGTTCTGCAGTTCTCTCTTCCCAAGAATGCAGGGGAGATGGGCACGGAGAGCTGTGTGAGTTCTGCATCTCCGTACACAAACCCATAAAATCTGCAGCCTCAGCTATGTATAAACATATCCCAGGACCAGATGCCTACGACTTTAAAAAAAAAATGTTGCCTTTACCACTGAAGAAAAGGCAATAAATATTTTTCACTCTTTTCATATCTAAACAAATACGTACGAAAGGAAATACACTCATGGTCTTGGTGCTAGATTGATTGTTTTAAACTTTCCATTGTTTGGAATTTCCTGTTTAATGCCTTGAAAATAAAACTTCCATTACTGATTTTTGTCCTTTCCGAGTGAGAACTCATTGTCCAAATCTCTTAAATGGTACTGAGATGAATGAGTCGCAGTTTATTCATTTCCTTTGTGTCCACCAGAATTTGGGATACTGTTGGATACAATATCTCCTCTGCCCCCAGAATTCCTGTTTAATATTCCTTAGCAACAGGACCTTGGATGTTTTGCTGGCTTTTGTGGCCATACAACTCCACAGACATCACGTGCTCTTTTCCACCCGATACTCTATGTGAAGCAGCGAAGTGCTGAAACTCCCGATTTATGGATGGCAAATTAAAATAAAAACAGCTCAGCATTTAATACTTCTGAGAATTTTTTAGTCTCAGGCCCAGAGCACAGAGGTAGAGTAAGGAGCGAGTGCCAGGGCTTTCACGTCTTGGGCCATTGCCACAATAACCTGTTTGTCCTTCCCGTCAGTGCGTGAATGATGGCTTTTAATAAATAAAATGACTCCCGAATCTTGCGGCCGCTCCTTGTCACATTAGCACAGTGGTTTTCCAGAGGGATTACTCACACCGTCCCCACGGCTGCTGCTAGCAAACTCCGCCTTCTACAACGCGGAAAGGCACGGCGTTTGTGTAATGCTCAAAATTAGGGACGGTCAAAAATTTTCAGTTGAAGTATTTTTTTAAAAAATAAAGATGTTCTATGTTCTTACAAGTGCTATTTCTTGCAGAAATTTCCAGTTTCATGAAATAACTTCCAGTTATTTTAATGAGAAAGCTGAAGAGAACCCATTTTTTCTTCTTTTACCCTCTGAAAGCCTAGAAAACTTTCCAAACCCAAATCAGTTACAAGCTTTAAGTCCAGACCTTCCATACTTACAGATACTCTAGCAAGCCGGTCCTTTCTAGCAAGCCCTTTTGTCTGTTAGGAGAGCAGTTGTGAAGGATGCGGAGCGCGGTGCGGGGAATGGTCTCTTCCCCAGGAGCTGTGCATGCGGTCAGCGCATCTGCTCAGCAACCAGCCCGCAGCCAGCTCCTGCCCAGGAGCTGCCAGGTGAAACACCGGGTTTTCTCCCAAAGCCCGGAATATTGTGAGTGCTACAGGGCATACACTAGGTTAGAAAACAGGTTTAATTATTCAAGTAGCTCTCTTCCACACACCCAATAGTTCCCCCCTCCAAATAAAACATATGTTTTGGTCCTTGGCACTTCCACAGCGCTCGCTTGCCATCTCAGTATTTGTCTGTTCCCAGCTCCGCTCCTTGCCTGGAGGGTGACCATGAACAGTCACCTTCATTTGTCTGTATTTTTGCACTATTTCTTCTGGCCCTGTTTTCAGGAGCTTCAGAACAAACATTATCCAAGAAAGGGACAGGCTGATTTTTGTGTCTCAGAAAACCGCCATGGTGAAGCAAAAATGTATACTAATATTATTAGGGGAAAATAATATGAGTAATAAATAGTAAATAAGTGGCGTGACCCGAGTTATAAATGGTGAGGTCCTGCCCTCTGCTTATTTTACTACTCCATGCTGCTTTTGAACAGATTCTCAAATGTCCTCCCAAAATAGAACATATAAACACAACTCACAAAACTCAGAAAGAAAAAACTAGTAAAAGCTGAAGCAATATAAAAATAAGGGTTATTTCATAACTGTAGATAGCATTTCAACCCTGTATGCACATTGCTCAGTACATATTCACTAATAAAATCTAACTCGATGGTTTTTCTATGGAAGTAGTGATGTTCCTAGAAATCCTTTGTATAGTAACATTTTGGAAAGCAACCCTTCAAGTGAGAGGATCATTCTTTTTCCTTCTGTTACAGTAAAAGCTTCAGGATTTCAAATGGATAAACACTCTGCAATTTGAGCTTGGTGAGTCATACTTAACAAGGCAGATGTGTGCAGAGAATTAGCAGTCCATAATGCATGGGTTTTCCTAGTCTCGTTCGACTAAATTACTAAAGACAGGGCAGGCAGCAAATGCAAAGACTCGAGCAGCAATATATTTCTCTTTGTCCCAGGACACAGAGGCCACTCTGGCTGCAGTGAAAGAGAGGAGCCCTTCATTCACGGAGGTGCAAACAGGGCTCCAAAGCCTCTCTGACACAGGGACAAGGATAAGGCCCTGGGGCAGCTTAGAAATTGGCTGTTAGGTCAGACTGAACACTCAGCCTGCAAATCATTGCATCTGTGAGCCCATGTTCAGGTACAGAGTTTCTCTGAAGTCAACGGCTGATATGAGAGAAAATGAAATTAATGGGATTGCTCACCTGTGTAAAAGCCATATTCATCTGAAGGAGGGGAGTAGAGCTCTGCACGCAGCAGAGAAACATCCTTTTGCCCCACACAATCACTCTGACTCTTTCGAAACCAGGCTTCACATTTTACTTTACCTCTTTGTCACCTCTGTTTCATCCTTGATCCTGAACTTTCCTCAGCGCCTATTTTTCCTGCGTCTATTAATCTGCCTCAGACACTCTCTGCGACTGTCACCTTTGTTTAAGTTCTCATGTATATCACTCTCCTCTCACCTTGACTGCTGCTCTTCCTTTTTCTACAACATCCCCAAACTCCAGCATACGACATTTGTAAAATAATGCTGCCTGACTTCTAGGATATTCAGGAAGCTCAGCTCATCGTATTCTCAAATAATTCCACATATCTCTGTATCGATTTCAAATTGCCTGTCCCACAGCACATCTATTGCCGAGTTTAGAACTTTCATCCCCTTATTGTGACCCATTTCCTTCCTCATCTGATACATTTCTTTCTTCTCTTTTTTTTTTTAATAGAAAGTCGCTATTGTTTAGAAAATTCAGTTCCATCTGGAATGGCATTTCTGTCTATTGCTACCTCATTAAATTTTGGAGTCAAATTCGTATCTCCTGCAGTATTTCTTTTGAAGTCAGTGGAATTGTGTCCATTTGCTATTATTTTGGCCCACAGATACCTCTTAAATAGCAGAAAGAAAAACATATTTTATCCTCTTGATTTCTCTTTCTGCAATTCTGAATTTATTTTGTATAAAATCTATTACATATAATGGCTTACTCTATCAAGTGCTTTATAAAAGATGTATATGAAACAGTTGACAAAAAATCAGATTGCCCTGTATCTCTGCTCCTGAAAATCCCCGTGTTATCTTTGGCTACATGATACATCTTAATCATGGAATCACAGCTGAATACTAAATATTTGTACATGTAAGCCCCAAGGAATGCTAAATTTCTTTTTTTTCTTTTCAACTAGGCATGCTATTAATTAATGCATAGCAAAATGATTAAAAGCATTTTTCAAATAATGAACAATACAGAGACAGATGAGTTAATTGATTGATTGGTGTATGAGCAGGGTCCTAATGGATTAGCATTTGCATATTAACACAGATCCAATCTCTCTCTCTTAATGAGCTGCTTGCCGCATTTTGTCTTCTTTTAAGCAGCAGAGAGCATGATAAAACAAATAAACCCACTGGCTTGCTCCCTCTCAAGGGACCAAAAGACAAACTTTAAAAAAGGCCTTTCTCCAGCACTGACTATATAAACCCTCTGCACATCAGCGTAGTAGGTACACGGGGACGGTCACCCTTTATCTCAAGTTACTTGTGAAAGGAGCCATTCCGAAAATCACAGAAATTTACAACTACTGCTTGTAAGATGCTTGTAGTGTAATTTTCCCCACAACGATCTGGCATTTGCTGCAGCTGGTTTTGCTGCACGAGAAGATGGAGTGGGATGTCAGCGACCAGCTCGTTCCATCTGTGGCCTTTCCGCTGCCATCAGCAGCAGCACTGTGCACGTCCATCTGATCCAACCATCCACAGAGAAAGGACTTGAATTATTTCAGGTAAGTAGATGGTAATTTTTAGTCACTGGGCTCGCTGAGAAGGATTTCAAACCTTCCAGCATCTCCAGTGCTTGAGGGCGAGATACAGGCAGCATAATGAAGACAAAAGCATTGAATGCATCTCCCATGAGGAGCATGACCACAAGAACATGTGGCAAAAGTGTTTTCCTTTCAAAAGCAGGGTTCAGTCTTTTTTATTCAAGCATAACTAAAAGGAAAAAAAAAAAGAAACAAAAAAAAAGAAGATAAGAAAAAATCATGTTGTTTTGGTGGTATACAAACCCTCAGTGTTGCTGTCACCAGGTAAATCGGTGTGACTTTGGGCACAATATCGGGCGAGATGGCAGGACACAGAGATTTCCTTGACACCATACATACACAGCAGTATGTACGCAGCTGTAACCTTAATGTGTTGTAGCCAAGCTAACGGGCAGTCCGAGGGGCTTCTGGGACCCAAGTTAAGATCACAATATGGAACTGCACTGTGCCATATAAGAAAGTATTTGAATCTAGCTCAGAGGTCCGTAATACACCACTGGTTTGAGCCATGTAGACATGCCCTTTGAGTTCTTGGCCCAGAGCCTTGATTAGAGTTAATTGGCATAGCTGTGTCACAGTCATTTCCCTGTTTACATAGGATGAGGATTGGTCCATTATGTATTTTGGCCATGGAGTACAGCTCTGCCTTCTGCTCAGCTGGCTGGCTGTGAAGGCGGCAGTCGCTGGGTTTTGAACTTGGCATTCGGGGTCGAGCTGGGTGACACTGCAAAGCCTCCACGCTCGGGCAAGTTTCCAAAGTTTCCAGGAAACCCGTGTGACCTCCTGCTACCTGAGATTCCCTCGGATTGTTTCACTTAACTCCAATGGCTTCTGGGGTCAACCTTTACTGTGGGTGTGCGGAAAGTCCTACCAAGTCCTACACCAGCCGGCGCGTTATCGGTGGAGGGGGGCACCAGCACCCAGGCGTTGGATGGGAAGCAGTGACGAGCCCGCAGCTCAGGTGGGATGCGCCGTCTTCAGGGTGAATTGCCATACAATGAACGAGCTGCAGAGTGTGAACTTCTGTAGTCAGCCATGAAGAGACTCTGCTGCTGGTCTGATTGACATGGTTCATAAGATATGAAGGGTGCTTTCATCTAGGGGATACTGCTTAAAACAACCTTTAGAAAATGGGATCATTTATGGATCCTATACCAAATGGTTTTAAGCCCCTATTTGAGCAACAAAGATAGTTAATCCACTTAGGGAAGTTTTTTTACTCAAATAATGGGTTATCCTAAATTAATTGTAAGCTTATCTGTGTTAGTTTAATATAGAACGTGGGACTGATCCTTTTCTTCACTGTATGAATGCTTTTTTAGATTCCATCAACCTGGGCTAATCATTTCAATTCTGAAAGAAACAAGAATAAAAATCTCAAAGAAAAATCTCTAATTATTATTCTAATAATGTTTATACTATAAATTATAATTACAGGTTGTGCATTCATGATTAATGAAGACCATCATGAATTTTTGGAAATCAGTGCTGAAGTATTTTGTTACGGTAATAGTGTCTCTTAATATCTGTCACTTTTCATGGAAAAAATATTCCAGTCATGTGTAGCGCTCTATCCATCACCTGTGTATCTGGGCATGATAAATGCAACAAAAGACCCAAAAGCATTGACATTGATAGGAGTTTCCATTGACTTCTATCAAACAAGAAGTAAACCCGGTGCAGGGGCCTGGCCAAGGTTTCTATTCATAATAACTATTTTAAGCCCCCCGCCTTTTTTTTTTCAGAGTTATTACAATATAGAAAGCAATATAAACAGACCTCATCTTACTGAAATGCCACATATGTCCAATATAAAAATTAAAAACAAAAGCAGGAAAACTATAGTCTACAAACTACTTTGCTTTCATTTTCTAATCTGCTTAAAGAGCCGCTCAAACAATTGGGACCTTTAAGATTTTGATAAAATCTTGTTTTCCAGAATTCTGCAGAGCTGAAAAAGGCATAAAACTCACGGCCAATATTTGTATACTTTTCCATTCCTCTCTCTCTTTGTGTTTGACCTGCTTTAATATTCAATATTTCTGACTACACAGATAGCCAGAAAAACAAAAAGAGGCAATACTACTCCAGCTTGGTTTGCGAAGGTGTGAAGAAGGCCGGCGGATAAATTCCCACAGTGTGGGCTGTATCTGGGATCCTGGCACTTCACAGCCCCTTCTCTCTCCCCAGCCTCCCCCACGGCCCTGCTGCATCTCTGCATAGTCAGGCCCTTCATGGGGCAAACAGAAACCTTCCTTCTACGCCGTCTTATCGCAACGTCCTTTGCTCATGCCAAGCAGCAGCTTGTGAATGCCAGCCTTTACCTCTCTCTTGCAAAGGCTGTGTTTTTCGGTTCCAAGGGGAGAAACCTATCATTCCCAAACAATTGAAGAGATTTGAATCTGAACATAAACAAACAAAAGCTGTCCGTAGGGAACATGGAAAGTGTTTTTCTCTAGAGCAGCACTTCCCGCACGTGCCCCCAAGTCCCTGGAGCCCTGCTGCGGCTTCTGCAGGTCCACGCTGGAGCCGGTTTTAGGTGGTGGAAAGGCCCATCTTGGGGCTGGAGGGAGTGAGTGCATGGTAGCAAGGGCTACTGCTCCTCCTGGGCACCCTCGCTCTGTCCTCACATAATGAGGAGAGGGGAACAAAAGCTAACAGCGGGAACCCCAGGCTGTGCCTGACCTCCTCAGACTGCCCCGAAGGAGCAGGGCGTGAGGGAGGGACAGAGGTCAGCGGGGGGGGAGGCACATGCAGGTTCGGAGCTCGTGGACAGAGCATCCATGAGCAGAGGGAGAGGCGTGCAAATCGATGCGAGTTAACTGTTCATCTTCAGAAAGGTAAATGGCAAAGTATTTTTGAAGTTCAGTCTAAGAACACCACCCTTCTTACATAAATGTCTGCTAATATTCCCTCCCACCCTTAAATCCTTCCTCCAGTCAACTTTAACTCTTCCTGTCATTATCGTCAGCTCAGAACCCAATTCTTTGCCTTCCTACTTGACAAATCTTGTTTCTCATGGTGTCTTTTCCCTCCTGTCAGTGTTTTTTGTTCCACAAAGAGGACCAGAAACCTGCCTTGGTCCACTGTCCCCAGAATTCACAGAATATCTCAAGTTGGAAGGGACCCATAAGGATCATCAAGTCCAGCTCCCTGCTCCTCACAGGACAATTGTTTCTATGTCTTTTCCCCACCGAGATATAAATGATGCTACTCCCTGTTGTGTAGCCCATGAGACACAAGAAGGGGTATGTGCTGTTTTGCTGGCGTGATTCCTCTCCAGGGGCAATTACATTTCAGTTGTATTCTGCACATAAAGAAATTCAGAACAACAAACCACATAGGCGTACATAAGCAAAGTTTAGCTGAATTAAATTTCATACTCACTCCGGGGCCAGAAAGTACTAAACACTAAGGAAACCTCTGGCAAACAAATTTAATGCAAATGTATGATTTTGTATCTTATCCTTTAATTAGAAATCTAATTACACCTCCAGGCCTTTGGGTCATGGTCTGTGCCATTTCTTTTCTCTGTGAAGTGTCCAGGACATTTGTGATAAACAGAACCTTCTGAGTAAGAAACTGCTTTTCCAGCGTATTCACTGAGAAGAAGACAGGGCCGAAAACAACATAATCATTCAACATCCAGTAACTGCACTGCAGATCGGAAATATGAAGTATTAAACAAGACTCAGAAATTGGCGGCACAATTGTCATCAAACAATTAGTTCTTGCAGGGAAGATCCCCAGCTGCTGTAAGCGCAGTGATTCATGCGGTGATGTGCTGACTGAAACAACCTGGAAATGTACCCTTCCAGTCTGATAGCCTTGACTTTGGAGGGGATATTTTGCTGTCCTTTTATGTACCTCATTACAGCCTGTGCTATCTGACTTGTATCCTCCGCGTCGTGGCATTATTGTACTGTCAGTTTCTGAGACAGAGACTCATCATCTCAAAATGCTCATCAGTTCAAAACTCTGCTTCTTTGGGAGAAGCAAACTAAATTACCAGCAACGAGAACAAACTTCACAGGAGAAGCTGACCTTTTGTTCCTCTGCTGATGGTTATATTCTGATAGGTAATACGTCAGGAATAATTAGGCAGTTTGGCTTATTTCCCACCAATTTTTTTTTTCCCCAGTAAAACACAATATGTAAGGCATTCCATAAGAAACAGACATTTCAGACAGAACTATTTCACCAAGATGCATGAGGCAGAGAGGTCTTTTATAATGCTGAATGCAGCTCTAAATGTAAACATTGTTTACGTTTGAATGTGAACGCTCACAGAAGTGAAATATCAGAAAGGTGTGATTTGGCTCCTGTGGATCTCCTGAGCTTTCTGTGACTGGCGTTTCTCCCTGGGGTAATTTATAAACTAATATTCCCTGTTGTGAGAGCATTGGCAGGCTTGAGGAGAGAATAGCTCCAATTTTCACTCTAACATGGCTGGCTCACATCCAGAAATTGCAGAAAGAATTTGCCATAAAAATGAGATGAAAGGGAAATTCTTACATATATAGTGTTAATGACACTATGGAAAAAAAGGCACACTTTGAGCAAAGGTATATAAAGACACCACACACATTATTAAAAATAAAGGTGCATAATATGGATTAGCAAGGTGGAATTTTTTAGATTATAAGCAAATGTAACCTGTAGGTTGTACAAAGAAAAGTATAAAGAAAATTATATAAATAAGAACAGCTTGCTAAACCACAACACTAAGTGGACACTGGAAACTGTGCAGATCCCCTTCTTATATATTGGAAATTTTGATCTAGGTCAAAGGTTTCACAATCCACATGAATCAACAGATATATTAGGTCTGAAGACGTACACTGAACCTCTTTGGAACTTCTTAAAATAGAGTAACTGCTGAAACAAGATACAGTAGCGTTGCTGGCTGCCTAGGCACCATTCTATTTTAATAAGTGTCATGGATGCTTTGGGGCATATCAAAAATAAATGGCAGTAGTAGGTAGGAAGCCAAGCCTCTGTGACTTCCAGCAGAATTGCAATGCAAATAAACTCCAGAGAAGTCTTTCGCAACCTCTCCAGGGTTATCTCTACACCATTGTTTCCAGTCAACAATTTATAAACTTGGATTTGCTGATTATCCTTGTCTGGACAATAGACACCAGCTGCTAATGCTTTATAGAACGTCAGACTTTGACAAGTGACTAACAGACTGAACTAACTAACTTCACCTTTACGAAGGCACTGCAGTAAGTTTGCTTTAAAAGGTTTCATTTTCTTCTATAGGCTTCACCTCTGTGTACTTCTGCTGACTTCTGTGAAGTTGAATACCATTTATTCTGGCATATGTGAGAAAAGCAAATCAGGACCAAGGGGTTTAAACTGCAGGCAAAAAGAGCCTTCCAAAATCCTGAGCAGGTTGGGTTTCAAAATCAATCCTCATAAATGTGGAGAAAAAAGATAATGTATCAGGCATTGTCCCTGTCTTCTGCCCTTCCACTCTTGTCCCATTGCCTCACAAAATAAATAAATAAATAAATAAATAAATATTTCAAATAACACAAATATAGGTATCCACTTATATTCAAGGACTAGACTTGGTTGCTAAATTGTATCTATGATTAATTAGCATTTCCCTGTTATTTTAACTCTATGACATTTTTTTAAATTCTCAAATTGTCTACATAATGGACAATCGATTAATAATTTACACATTGCACCAACCACTTCAAACTCCTAGTGTAATTGTAAGTGCATATGAGAGAGACTGTACAAGAAGAATGCACTAAGCATACCAGAGAAAATGTATACTCAAGAGGAAATCTTTAGATAATAATGAGGTGCAACAAAGACATTCAGAACCCCTTGTACGTTCACACTAACGTCGCTTTGTTTTTGTTCAGGAGATTGTGAATTGGTGACGCTCGGGAGAAAAGTTAAACATGTGGACAGAACTTCTTTGAGGAACATTTTGTTTCCAGCTATGTACATGAAAGGTATTTTGTGAGAAGAAAGTCGTCGTAGTCACAGCCTAGCAAAGCAAACGCACTAATTAACTGCAGCCTGCACCACTTGCACTTAGCTACGTGCGGCGGCTGACAACACTGTGTTCAGGGCTGGTTCGCAAACAAATTTAAATATTCAGTGCACCGCTTCTGGGAAAGGGGCCATCTTTCTTCATGCTGTAGCTTTGGGATGTAACATTTATTAGTGACTTATGCTTATTTTTACTGGCTTTGTGATGCCAGGAGAGTTAGCAGCATTTTGAATCCTCTACATGTGTGTAGACAGACAGATAGACGGATAGATAGACAGACAGACACCGTAGGAATGGGGAACGGGAAGAACTACCATGAGGGATGTAGCAGAGGGAGGAATGTGAAGAGATGCCTGTGCAATGTTGGTTGGCAGTACGGTTGTCTGGAAAAGCAAATTCTATTTTGTGGCAAACCCATTGGGTTTAAAATCTCTTTATGCTCCATGTCAGAATGAAAATTATTTCTGTTTTAAAAGTTCACTAAAAATAAATAAAAGCAAAGTCTATCCCCACTCAGAGTATCTAATAACCAGCCTCGATGTCTTTCAATCTTCTCTCTGTCTCCTTCTGCCACTTGGCCATTCCTTTTCTGCCAGGCTCAAAACCTTGACGCTCTGCTGATCCAACTCCCCTTCCATGTCCTTTTTTCCTACCCTCCAGAACAAATGATGCCTTAATTTTTGTTGGCCCCTCAGCCTGAGGAAGAGCTGCATTTAATCAGAAAGGGAAATGTTGAAAGCTTTTGTCAGACTGTTTGTTGTGAACTCTAGGAGATGACTGCTGTTAGCTTTATGCTGCATACTGCATCAAGGGCTCATGAGCAAAAGGGTCCTTCATCATGCAAATGTATTTCTTCCCCTCCTAAACCACTGCTTCTCGAGTAATTTCCTTCTCAACCTGTAAAACACTTAGAATAGTGACTCCAACTTGACAGAAAGCTTTAAATACTTATATGTGAAAGCAAAGAAAGGAAAGTCCTTACTCTACCTACGTTAGGCAGAATAAGGCTGAAGTATACACACTTCTTTAGAAATCTGATCTTATTACTGGATGAAGAGTGTTCATCCCCAGGGATTGCCATAACTTAAATCTCTGGACAATGAACAGAAATAATTTATAGACTTACAGCCTCTTTACTAGTTAAGATCAAGTTTCTAGAAATTTTCCATGTCTGACCTAAAGTCATCAATTTGCAGCTTCTACCTCATGAAATTCATTGTGATTCCTCTTACGTGTGTGCCCTCTCCTGCAAGCATGCTCCAGCTGGTTTATACTAGCCATGACTGAATTCATGCTTTCTAATAAAATTTGTGAAGGAGTATACTATGATGCTACAATGTACTTGAAGTGATAAATGAAGTGATCCTTACAGCGTATAAACTTCAAGATGATACGTTGTGTGTCTATAAATGTTAGGTACCATTATATGCTCTTCTAGGCCATGGAGACCATTTCTGCTCTTTACTGTCTAATATAATTTGACTCTAATTTCCTCTACAGAAGAGATTAAACTGGAGGCACCTCCTACCTCCACCTCTTACACCTCTTAGAAGCATTTGATGTATGAGTTAATTTATTCCATCTCATAATTAATCATTTTCTCTCTCATTGTAAAAATGTACAATGTCATTTACATTGCCCGTGTTCATTTTACCATCAATATAGTAAGTGACATTTCCTGTAATTAAGTAGAAATATTACATTAAACAATTAAGATGCGCATATAACAGAAGTGAGAAGTGAAACAGAACCAATTTGCTGTGAATGTGCCAGTGCCCACCAAGATGTTAACTTTTGTAATCCACACTTGAAGCTGCACGAGGCAAAGAAATACACATAGATGGCATTGCTGGTAATTTCGGAATTTTGGGTGCCCACTTTGAATCACCTTTAAAAAACCACATGATTTTGAGGATGAGAGTTTCAGCAAAAATATAGCATCAATACTGTCAGACTACATTGCTATTTACGCTGTCCATGTACTTAGAGCACAAAGAGGAGTTTCATGATGCTGCTTCTGCTCTGTCATGGTCATTATGGATTTCATCAAGACCATCATCCTTCTACATTCTCTTTAGAATGATTGTAATAAAGATGAAAGATAGCCAAAAAGTGCAGGAACTCTATGAAGATCCTTGATTTGAAAGTACTATAAAAATTTTCATCTTAAAAAAAGAATATTAAAATCAATAAAAAGGGGTGAAAGAACAGACACATATTTGATGATACAGTCGCTAATGCTGAAAAATGCTGTAGTGAAAAGACCTAATCTATTCTAATTAAACAAAAAAAAACCCCAAACCCAAGCCCAAATACAGATCCAATGTCTCTTTTACCTCCTTTTTCCTTCTAAGTTTTTTAACACAGACTGAAGAAATCTCTCAAATGCAGTCTATTGAACTAGTAATATACTACACAAAGCTACCAAGAGGCAATACATTGAATGTCCCATCTATACCTTTTAAAGGCTGTTAGACAGATATATAGAAGAATTGGAACTATCATACTAGGTTAGACCTACAGAAGAAAAGACTCTGGCTCTATCTAAGCATTAATGCTGTCTTTGAGACTGGGCATCATCAGGTAACTGAGAAGGTGGCAGAAGACCCTTCTATCCAACAGGTATGATATAATTTGTCCCTTCTGTCAGATATCATCTGCTTTTTTAGAGCAGCACAAGTCTCATTTAGGTCACATAGTGCCCTGGAGCACAAGGTTTAATGGCCATTTCAATGAGTATTATTACATTGCCTGTATACCATTTGTTGTAACTCCAGGTACTACTGTTATCCATGGGAATACTCAGCCTCGCTAGGAATCTTCCTAGCATCATTGGCCTCATTTCCTCTGAGAATGAATTCTACTCCCTAATTACACACTGTAGAAAAAGTGTTTCCTTATAATGGTTTAAGCTTGCCTTTTATTTTCCTTGCTGTTACTATTTATCAGGAAAAGAGACATGCTCATTCTTCCGTTTAAATAGCAGTCACCATTTCACATACTTTTGATACGTTTGCTCTTATTCCTCTCCTTTCTAAATCAAACCATTTCATCTTTTCAAACTCTCCTTTTGAACATTTTTTCTTGTTTGTGACGACTCTCATTATCTTTCTCCGAAAACAATCTAATATATGATATACAGATTCAAGTCTTGATTCTGCAGGTTTCTTAACATTGCTTGTGACCAAACAGATACTTAATTTAAAGCATACAAATATTCCCTCTGCTCTCAGTGGGACTTTCTGTGTAATTAAATAAACGTTGAAGATGTTGCTGGTTGATGTTGCCAGATATATGTTTGTGCCTACAACCAAAAAAAACACATGCAGTTTTATTAGTCACCCTAGAAGGACAATCTGTGTAGCTATTGATTTCAGCCACATACTCACATGCTTAAAAATAAGCCCACAGTTAAACCTTTGCTTCTTCAGATTAATGCCGATCTGCATAGGTTTGTTTCCAGAAGACCACACACTTACTACATGAACACACTATGGCAACAATCTGCATGGAAACAAAGTGATATCGGGGGGGGGAATAATAATAATAAAAAAAGTAAAAAGGAAACTGAATTATGAAACCAAATTACAGCTAAACACAAAGACAATAAATACGTTTAGCCACAGGCAATAAAATATTGCATCATTAATAAAGCTAAGTGGAGAAAAATTTTGCTTGTCACTTTCATTTATAACTTAAATTTTATACTTTAGCCTTACACGTTAGCTCAGAGCATTACACATCTCTCAGGCAATTCCCCTCTGGCCCCAGCAATCATGAGTTACTGTGGTTTCAGAAAGTGGTGAACTGGGTAAATGGAAACTGATTTTCAAGGATGAAATAATGGCCTAATTCAAGGCTGCAGCAGTTTTAAAGGAAAGACAGTTGAGACAGAGAAATAGCAAGGAATTGATGATATGGAGGTTAAAACTGCAAGTCCTCATGGATGTGGGAGACAAACCTGAGAGGAACTTATGGAGCATACTTAGGCTGCTGTGAGATTAATCATTCATGAGTTTGCACATGCCATCAGTAATGGATACAAATAGTGCTGCTCTTGACCTTCCCAAGTGATCCAAACACCAAGCCCATTCCATGTCCTAGCTTGTAGAGGCCATTCAAGAGACTCACCAAATTCAAAGAAAGGGTTGAAAAATTAAGTAAAGAGAGCTCTTCATTCTACCACATGGTTCCAAGAAAAGGCAGGAAGAAATAATGGCAAATTATCTCTCAGTTAGTTACACAGTGTAAGGGGCTGGTGTACCAGTAATGTTAGTGAAGAAGCACCTTAGTAACAACACATTTGGCTTTCTTTAATAGATGTAAACCAGAATAACCTCATTTATCGTTGTAAACAAGAGTTATAGCTGTTTGGGATCTTGTCCTGTATATTCTTGCCATATCTCTAGTTCAAACATCAAGTCTGGGGAGATTTATTGGGTAGGGACCCAGCATAACATGTCCTTCACATATGAACTAAATTTTTGAGGAAGAGGGAAGAAAAAGCTGAAGACAAACCTCCTGGCATTAGCAGCTTCAAGAGGAAGCAAAAACTCCCCTGCAGACCTCAAGGGAAACAGAGATCAATGGATGCAAAGAGGACTAATAGGCTAAATGTTACGTTTCCCCTGAGATCTCCCTTCTACCCACTGCAGAAACCAACTCCTGCCCTTTCAGCCATTTAAAAGAATATGGCATGTCTGCTAGAGACAGACATTAGTTTTGGTTTTATGGTATGAGTGAGCGAGCAGTGAAATAGATCTTTTATTATTTTACTGCACTTATTTTCTTGTTCTATGCTTTTATGTGAGGGCACCTTATGGACACCCTGTTGTAAACTGCAGAGTCATTTATGGTTTATTCCTCTAATATGTTTCATATTGAAGTTGAGAACTCTGTTGCAGTAGACAAAATTCAATCTAAGTGAGTGAGCAGCCTAGAAATAAAAGAGACAAGAAAAATAGCAGGAGGAAATTCACATCAGCTGCAGCCTAAAGACATTGGTAAAGATTCTGAGGAGCCTTAGATTTTACCGTCCAAGGGAGTAAATGGAAATGTTGCTCATGACTTTGGGTTTCAGTGCTGGCACCCCATAACATCCATTTCATTTATCCAGTAGAAACAGAACCTTCACAAAACTATTCCAAAGCAAAGACCGTGTAAGAATCCTTGGAATTCACAAATCTGGCAATTAAACTAGTGCCATTAACAGTACCTATTTATTTGAAATTTTTGTACGGACATATATATGTTCAGCTGTGATTGCAATTGTTTCCAGATTTCTAGTGATTCGCAGTATCATTACTGATATTTGGTTCCAACCTTTTTAATTTAATCTCTGTTAAAACACATTGGGCTTCCTTGGATGAGGAAAGATTGATACTGTCAAGCTGGAGATCAAAAGGAAAGATTTATTATAAAAATATAAACATAAAAATCTTGTGTTAGATATAGTGTTAAAAATTACTGTTTGCTACATTGACTAATTGAGTTGATTTTTGCAGTTAAAATTTTCTCTGTAAACAGTGTTAAAAAGTGTTTCTTATAACCTAAATATAGAATATACCTTTTCCTTGCCTATTACATGCCATAATTGGCATCTTTATGTACTGCCAGGCTCTGAGGAATTAATCCATTGCATTATGTGACTATATACTGAAGTTCATTCTTCTACTGCAAAATGTGAGTGTATTTAATCTTAAACCTAGTCTTAAATCTTTTAAGTAAATATTTACATGTACTTCTGTATTTTTTCTAGAGGGAGCTAAGCCTTAATTTTATAGATAAAAATCTGATTATATAAAACTGAGTTACTACTGTATACTTTCCCATAGGGTTTAATCGGAGATTACCATTGACTTCAATGGCTGTGTATCAAACCATTAGAAAGGCGCATGAAAATTAGATATCTGAGTCGCTTAAATTTGAACTTGAGTGAATTTTAATTTTTTTAAACAATTTTTTTCCCATTGAAACCACATGATTTGGGACACTTTTTTTTTCATTATTCCAACTCTTCTGTTTTCCAGATGATTTTTTCTTGAGCCTCTGATGCAGTATTCTCCTGCCAGCAGGTACCTGCTTATCATCTCACATAACACAGGGGTCTCAAAAAGCTTTCCTGTGATGGAGAATTACCTGCATCATGACTTACATAATTTTCATCATTTTCTGTCTCTCTTCACCGTCCCAGCATCCACATGAGCATTTTGCTCCAGCTGTGCAAAGTATATATTGTCCTTTCTTCCCCACTGGCCAGCAGTCTGGAACAGCCAAATGGCCTAATCATGGGCCTATATAATTTGCAAATTAGTATCACATAATATCCTTGCAGATTGTTCTCATCATCTCTGTGATTTGCATGTACTTTTCTGGATAAGACTCATTAGACTTCTACAATTCAGGATGCAGAGTCTAGTTTCCCAGGCTTAATGGAGTCAGTAGATAACTACTAAACATAGCTGGTGGAGCATTGGATGCCACACCTCTTTTTCTGAAGTAAACATCTAAAATATGTTAGAGGTAGTACTCTAAAAATGCCTCCGCCTCTCTATTGACTTTAAATGGAATTCACCCACCCAGCCAGCTGCAGCTATTTATGCTGCAGGCTTCTAAATTACGTGATGTGCATCCCCCCTTAATGACCACAACCTTGTTTTCATCAGAAGTCCACAATGAATTCATATCACAGTGTAAACAATAAATTATAAAACTCTCCAATCGAAGTTTTAGGCCATGAAACAATCTTCTCAGGAAAGTGGTGGAATACTACTTGTAACATTAGAGGCTAACCAGGGCACAAATACAGAAAATATGTTTCTGTGATTAAAAATATTTACCAATGCTAAAGCTTCCCATGAAGCAGTTTCTTGCTAGTCTAAACAAAAATGACCAAGCTAATCCAAACCCACAAATCTTCTATAAATAAGTATGTTCCAAGTTTCGAGTCCATATCCTCATATCACCATGAGACTGTTATGCTGACATAGCAACTGTAGTGAAACAGGGAAACAAAATAACAGAAACTGAAACTACGATACTGAAGACTATTTTTTTTCTATTTATTTGAAATGGAAGCTTATATTTAATTGGCAATAATTACCTTTAATTGTCAGACACAAGGAGTATTTTCTATTGCTGGTGTCCCTTGAGGCAACTAAATATGAACACTCTTAAGATGAGTCCTCTGTCTTTCAGGAATCTTATCTGAAAAACTGTTGGTTTTGATAAATGTACAGTGATCTTTGTGGTTAAAAGTCCTTCAGATTCCTCAGGCCAGCTCTCTGCTTTGGATCCTAAAACAAAAAAAAAGTCTTAAATCAGGCACAGTGCTAAATGAAGAAACCAATGTAGATGCTGTCCTGAGTTTTCAAGCACATATTAAAAAAAAATAGAAATTCTTTCCCTCCTCAAATTAAAGGGAAACATGAATACCCATTTTACTTCATATCTTTTCTTGGAAAAGTTTATTTCCATGCCCAAAAGACTACTAATAGTGGTGGTCACCTCACTACAGTGAAAACAGTTAAGCAATATGCAGAAGTAATATGTTCTTATTTATAGTAGTACAGAGGTAGTAATCACTCCAGTAGTCCAGCAATATTGCAGGAGTACTTACTCCTGACAATCTTTTAACTCAAGCTCAAGTTAAAGCAAGTTGCAGCACTGCCTTTTTATCTGTGCAATTACACAAGCACTCAACTACCCCCACTGAAAAAGTTGTCATTGAAGGGGTTTTTTTGTCTTTTGGCCTCAAAATCGTGCAGCATTATTTCAGCAATGGATTTGATACAACCTTGTAGCGCAGCAAAAAGAACTAATAAGGGTGTCCAGTGCTGTAGCAACTTGTTATAGCTTGAAATTTAACAGCTAAGTGACAACAGAGGTAAAGGTCATCTACGTGCAATCAAAATAAACAAAGAGTGAGTTGTCATCTAGAAATGATCCTCCTCGGAGAGGATAAAAATGTGTGGGTTAGGAGATCAGTAGAACAACATCTTTTAGACACTATTACAGTCTCCTTTGAAACACTTGTAGTGATGGAGCAGCTGAGAGATGTCTCAGAAACACAAAAAAAATGTTACAGAGACAAGGAAGGTGAAATGCAAAACCAAGTAACAGAAGAGAAGGAATTACTGAAACCACAGTGAAAAACACAATAAAACTCAATGTTTACCCAAAGGAATTTATTCTCACTAAGTTTTTGACCTCACATAAGGGTTTCTCTTTGTATGTAAGAATCTATCAATGATCTGGACGAGTGCACTCTCAGTAAGTTTGCAGATAACACCAAGTTGGGCAGGAGTGTTGATCTGCTTGAGGGTAGGAAGGCTCTACAGAGGGATCTGGTCAGGCTGGATAGATGGGCCGAGGCCAACTGTATGAGGTTCAACAAGGCTCGGTGATGGGTCCTGCACTTGTGTCACAACAACCCCTTGGGGCAGAGTGGCTGGAAAGATGCCTGGAGGAAAAGGACCCGGGGGGGTTGGTTCACAGCCAGCTGAACATGAGCCAGCCACTGTGCCCAGGTGGCCAAGAAGGCCAACAGCATCCTGGCTTGTATCGGGAATAGTGTGGCCAGCAGGACTAGGGAAGTGATTGTGCCCCTGTACTCGGCTCTGGTGAGGCTGCACCTCAAATACTGTGTTCTGTTTTGGGCCCCTCACTACAAGAAAGATATTGGGGTGCTGGAGCATGTCCAGAGAAGGGCAACGAAGCACAGGTCTTATGAGGAGCAGCTGAGGGAACTGGGGTTGTTTAACCTGGAGAAAAGGAGGCTGAGGGGAGACCTTATCACTATCTACACCTACCTGAAAGGAGGTTGTAGCCAGGTGGGTGTTGGTCTCTTCTCCCAAGTAACAAGCGATAGGACAAGAGGAAATGGCCTTGAGTCATGCCAGGGGAGGTTTAGATTGGATAGTAGGAAAAATTTCTTCCCTGAAAAGGTTATCAATCACTGGAACAGGCTGCCCAGGGAAGTGGTTGAGTCACCATCCCTGGAGGGATTTAACAGACATGTAGGTGTGGTGCTTAGGGACATGGTTTAGTGGTGGACTTGGCAGTGCTGGGTTAATGGTAGGACTCAATGATCTGAAAGGTCTTTTCCAACCTACATAATTCTATGATTCTATGATTCTATTTTTACATAGATTCCTAGAAATTACAGCAGTAATCTGAAGAGGAAAATTCTAGGATACCATTTTATGTTACAGGAATTAAAGTATTAAGCACCTTCACTCACTGACTGTGGCATTGCACATTCCTGTGCAGCAGAGTGGCACATCCTTAGCAAGTAGTATCATCGCTATCCCCTTCCCCTTTCTGAGAGCTCATCTTTACTACCTGGCCCTTCATTAATTAACAATGGATAGGCTAAAAAGCACAGTGGTCTCTCTAACAAAGACAAGATGGTCCATTATACAGACTGAAATATTCACATGGTAGAGATGATGTATCTGGCCTAATTTATTCTGTGGGTCAAGGCACACAGACTCCTATTTCCCGAGCTTGTTCCTGAACTGGAAGCACAACTGTGGCATGCTCCAAAGCAGTATAGGATGGCACTGTGCCTGGGCGAAGCCCTGTCAAGAGCAGAAAGGAAGATTATAAATAATTTATGACAACATCAAGAGTCTTTTATCTGACCAAAGTGTCTAAAAAAGCATTAATGAAAATAAGAATCGGGACCAATGTCTCTTACTAGATACATGCAAAGTGCTACTAAACCTCTCCAAAATAAAGACAGATTTTTAATGACACCTATTGTGTTTTATTCCCTTCGATTTAAATAATAACCAGGAGACTCCTACCAAAATAGCTCAAACACCCTAATGCACCATTAGCAATACAATTAAATCACAGCAGCGTTAAACATCTCATCAAGAGCTCAGCCAACCTACAAAATTACTTTTCTATCCTTTCATTCCCTAGAAAGCTTCCACTCAGTTCCTGTCCATCTAATTTCCTTAGCCATCTTTGAGAGTCCCTGAGCAACTGTAACGGAGCCATGGAGGATTGAAGGCATTGACAGAAACCCAGTACAGTCTGTTAAAGATATTTGTCAATGCAGACACATGAAGAAGCACAGAGCTATACGGCTTTTCAGGCAAGTCAGATAAGGGAGCGATAACAGACTCTGAAGCTGTGTAAAGCAACTTCTGTGTTGTACTTTGACTTTCTCTGGATAAAGCAAAGTCCTGCCCATTGCATATAATTTGCCATTTCCCTCCCAACAGCTTTCTCAAGAACACCAGGCAAAAAATACTACCTCTGAATTATATATATCAGAGAGATTACTTCCCCCCTGGTGAGTCAGGGCAGAGAAAACAGGACTGTGACTCATAGTTCTTCTTCCAGTCTGTGGCTGAGGCCTCTCTCTAGCCCAAAGTCCACGGAGCGTTTGCTCTGTGGTAGCAAAGATGCAAGGCCACTTCTTGCCGCGACTTTTACACAGCCAGTGGACAAGTGCCAGCCAACAGACCTCTCCGGAGTACTCCAGCTGCTAATGCAGCTTCACTCTCACCCCACTGACACAATCTCAGAAGGATCTATAAATAACCAAAAGAATTCGCTCAGTGCTGAAATAAACACAAGGGGCCAGATTCTATTGGTGTAACGGAGACGAGGAATGCTTTTGGGCCGTTGGTGTTCATCTTACAATCGGATTGCAGCAATGTGCAGATGTCTGTAACATGCTGACCTAGCGAACCGTGGAGAAACAGAAGTCAGCCACTGTGTGATCTGTACTTACAGTTGGTAAACAACAAAAACAAAGATGTATTAACAATGTTAATACTGCCCTCTGACCCAGTTTCTTTGAAAACGAGAAGCAACATGTAATTGTCATGGTATCTGTCTTTTCGTACACTTGGATTCTTCTACTCTGAAGACCATGCAGCTAAACCATCTGCTTGATCTTCCACACTTTGGCCAGCTATCTACTCAGTCTCCCTAGTACTTCTTGCATCATCATTTTGATAAGGAAGATCCCGAGAAGGAACAACTGATTTCCCTGCAAAGAAGCACCTCTGAATAAAATAAAAAAAATGCTTCACATTCCCTCTCTTTGAACAATGCCTGCAGCCACAGAGTGGGTGACATTACTGAGAACAACGACATCTATTCAAATTTGTAAAGCAAGCTTTTGATAGACATGCTTCCTCCGACACAATAACTTCACTGAATGAGCTGTTAGCTTATCTAGCTTCTACGCTTTGAAGTATACAGTTTGAAAAAGTCAAGCACATACCAGCAGTCCTAGACTGGAGTTTATTAGCTTGAAAAATGTTTTCAATTTCACACTGAAAAGAACCAAAAAAGTGACAGCTTATTTTATTTGCTCGGCTTTTGCTGATTGAAAGAAGTGACAGTGAGCATTAATTTACCATACAGTTATGAGGAGATCTGCAGAGCGCAATGAATTTCTAAGAATTGTCTTTCTTACTCCATGTTATATAACCTTATTCTTTGCTGTATTCACAGTTGACATCCCACAACACTTAATCCTATGGAAGATGTCACCTAACATGGATACATCATGTGCATTTGTCTAAAAGATCAGTGCATGCAGTACTTATCTCTCCATATTTAGGCCTGAAGCTGATGCTGATGCCACTAGAAATTATTTTATCAAGTAAATCAGTCATTCAGATATTGCTGGCTATGAAAAATTTCTGGTTGGACAGGACAACTCACAAAAATAAGTAAACAAGTAAATGCTCTATTCAAAAAAAGTTTCCAAATTACCCAGAAGCTACTATCTTATGTAAACTGGGAAAAAGAGGGAAAGACACAAGAAAAGAGACCTTAGGTGATCTAGACTAATCTTGCTTTGGGAAGGAAGACGCTTTCATTGATAACACACATAGACTGCTGCCCTCGCTGCAGCTAAAAATCATCCTTGTTATAATATGTGACTAACCGCACAAAATCTAAATGGTGGGATTCAATAACATTGTCAAATCACACTTACTTTGTGTAAACTTGAAGTAGTTTGCAGTGCTTGCTAATTTTTTAACTTCATGGAGCCTGGTATTTTTTAATAGAACTGTAGTCTAATTCCTTAAAAGATTTCAACACATTTTTTTGAAAAGCTGGGACTGCCAACCCCACAAAAGTATTTATACTGAAAGGGAGAAATGACGTCTTTTAAGGTCATCAGGAGCATTAGAAAGGATTTACAAACATAACAAATGAGTTTACAAACTGTAAATGAAACGTTGCTGTTGGATTTGCAGAGATTCCAGGCCAATTTCCACTCAGTGAGCACAGCAGTTTTGCAAAGATTACAGAGATGGAAAGATATATCCTATCCTGTTACATATTTCTTAAAGCCTTTCTTAAGCATTTCTTCAAAAATTTCATCTCTAATCAGCTATGAAATACTAATCTGTTGTATTTTAGAATATGTACTCAAAACCAGTTACGACTATATTGTGGTACGGATACTGTTTGCACGCACCATTTAACAATAGTCTCATATTTAATATGAGATGATAATAATTTGAGTTGATTGTAACTGTTCTTCTATTTGGCTTGGAAAAAGACAGGAACATCTCTATTTTAACTGTGATAGTGGAGCCAACATTCTTATTTTGTGATGAAAGTACAGCTGTTATCAGTCACCTCAGATGATTAGGGCTATGGACAGACATCCTCAAGTCAGTGTGTGGAAGACAGACTTTGGAAATGGCCTGTATTGTTTCATGCAATGACATAGATTTTCAAAGGTTTGGGTTTTGGTTTGTTTTTTTTTCCAGAACAGAACAGGCTATTTGCCAATTTCCCATATATCCTTTGTGATTATTTCAAAGCATTCTGATTATTCCACATTATAGGTTATGCGAGATTGTATGCGTACTAGACAACTTCCAGCTGTCTAGTATTAGTCCTGTAATGAAAGTGCATTACTGAGTCAATTAGAAATCAGTTGAGGTCTATTGTAAAGTTTTCATTGATAACAAGAGGTTTTCTGCAGCTAAAAATCTTTTATAGAATAAGAGAAAAATTGTAGAATAATCCAAACTTTTTTTACAGTAGGATAGGAGCTAAACATCACAGTAATGCCAGATCTAGCTTTCCAGGAGGACACACGCAATACCTAAACTTGGATAAATCTTTTAAACATCACATGAACTGCCTATGTAGTTTCAGTAAATCCATGTAAAAGAAATGGCTTTAGGCAACTATACAGACAGATCATTAAAATCTAAACAGCTATAACATCTGTATTGAAAGAATAAAAAAGTGATAGTTTCGAATGATGTCAGTGGTTTTATTTATTTTTTTTGAGTACATTACAAAGAGCTTTCAGCATGCCTGTAGATATGTAAGTAATCATTACCTACACACAAAAGGTCACGAACCATCTAGACTACAGGGGTTTATACAATCCAAAAGTTTTGTTAACTCTTCACTGGCTGATGATGTCATTACAGAGCATCTTATTAAGTGAGTCAGTGGAGCAGGAAATCAAGAATGCTTCAAGTTAAACAATCCTGCAGCAAGGCCTGCCCTGCTCAGAAGTCCTGTTTAATGAACTTGTAAACTGCACTATAAAGTTAAAGGAAAATCTGACTGCTCATTTTCCTTGTTTATACCTTCTTTACGAAACATCTGCTAGCCATTCTGCTGCTTCTTCTCTCCCCTGCCCCCCTTTTTTTTTCTCCCTGCTACTATTATTTATTTACATTGCTATTGATTCAGAGACTGATGGTTTAGGCGATCTTTTAGTCTTTAAAATCTGGCATTTCTGGGTTTAGTTGAGGTCGCCTAAGCAATGAAGAAACTAACAACTGTTTGTTGGAATGTAACTGGGGGAAATGATTTTTACCCCGGGGGGCAGAATTGTGACATGGCTGGAACAGAAGGGAGCTTTTTTTTGAAGGTTTTACCCCCCTTGCAACTGTGCCAGCACATGTATACAATCCTGAGCGATTAGGCTGATGGAAAACGCAGTTTGAAAGCTCCACGCAAGCCTGACTGCTACAAAGCTGACATTTTATTAACAAGTGTTATATTTGCGAGTTGGGTAGCCCCAACTTTACTCTGGAATTTAAAAGGTCACTGCAGACACCAAATAAGGCTTCAAACCTTTAAGACCTGCTGTGAAGGACAGCTGGCATGGCATGCAGAACTCTGCCACGGGGCAATAAAAGAATGAAGTGAATATTTTAGCAGTGAGCTGTCACTAATTAACACAAAATTTATTTACTTGAAAGATAAATATATTTGGAAATGGTAAATGCTCCAGAAAGAATGTTTGGCCATCAGTTGTGCAAGTGTTAGTTAAGTAGGAAGCACACAAGACGTGCCTTGGCTAGGATCTGAAGCATCGAGGCTGAGTATCTCCAGACTCAGAGACATGAAGTTCTTGAGTCGGATGATGATTTCACACTGGCTGCAGAAAATCTGCTGGTTACAGTGGAATGACCTCTGATGTACACTCCTTTAAAATGAGAGAAGAGCGGCATTTTCTGAGCGTCACGCCTAACACTTGCACCTTCCTGCAACTGCACAGCCCGGTGGCACCGACCTCCAGGTGCTGTGGAACCTCAGCGCTTTGAAACAGCAATACCAGAGATCTAAATCCAGTGGATTACAAATATGAAGTACTAGGAAAAGTGTTTCTCCTACATTTGGCTCTATGTAATGGGCACGGCAGCGCTGACAGCACTGCCTTGCACTTCCAGCAGGTTCAGGATGTGAGGGATCTGAAGAGAGAGGTATAAAGTTCCCACTGAATTTCTTCTCCTTCAAGGATATTTCAGATTTGTTCTTTGCTCACAAAAAGTTTTAATATACCTGAAATTCTGATTTCTGGTTTTGTTTTGGGGGTTTTTTTGTTTTTTTTTTTCTTATATGAATGTAAAATAGATCAGGGCTGAAGCTTTTTTCTGCTAATACAGAATAATCTTACAAGGTTCCTACCCAGTCAAGTGACACATGGAAAAAAGGCTGCTGAAAAACTGAAGGCCATGGGAAGTCCTGCACAGATATACTACCTGGGACCCGAGGGGAGCATGGAAGTATAAATAATTAATCATCATAATTTGAAAATGCTTCCTTGAGAATGACCTTTAAGAGCTTCAAATGTGACCACGGGGATTTCCTCTTGAAACAAGTTCAAGATGGCCACTTTTCCCCAATGTTAAGTCAAAAACGTCTCCTTCGGCATTAAATATATTTAAATCCTGTGGTAACATAGAGATGACTTATTGTGGATTCCTTCAGGGAAGACCACATCTCATGCTAGCAAATCATAAGCCATCTTTCCTCTCTGTGGCCACCAAGAACATCATGTGTGGTCACCCATGATACTCTCCCAAATAACTCCAATACACTGCTTTAATAGGCACTGTCAGTATGCAGTGGCCACATCTCAACAAAAAATACCTTTGAGAACATCCATCCCAGGATATTGATGTACAGCACCAAATCCACTCAAGCTATTAAGTAAAAAGTCAAGTTGCTGGACAAGTAGGCCACACAGTAAGAAACTGTCTGCCAGCGTACATCATTCACACTTGCAAATTACCAAAGCCTTGCAGGCAGTGGCAGCCAATCGTTTTAAACTGTCTTGATGTGCTGCCTAGCCAGTCTTCATAGCGACTGGAGAGCACATACAGAGCATCTCCAGGAAGGCATCTGAGACAGTGAAAGAGACGTGGTGCTTATCAAGGTGCTGACTGAATGGATTCCACTGTGCTAACTGAGAGTCCATCTGCTTTTGCCAGATGTTAATTAATTAACCTCATCTCAGCATGACATAATTTAGTCTTAATATATTCTTTTTCCTTCAGACTCTTGTTTCAGTTTACACAATTAACCCAAAGCCAAGAAATAGATGTGAGCCGTTCCATATGGCATCATGCTTTGTTCCCAAGTGAGAACGTATATGAGAACTATACATTCAGAAGTCTACCAGCAAGGTTACGTCGGCTCTTTGTGTCACTAGGTTCAATCGAAATCCATTCAGTGCAAAACCACTGCAAAGGGAGGTGAGCCTAAAACACAGCGGCAGTACCTCAGATCTTGTACAACTCCAGGACCGCTCAGTCTACAGTACAATTTAGTGAAGCTTTTGGATGCTTAGATGTCATCCAGCAGAGAAAATCCACTGGAGCGTTGCAGCGCTCTGGAGCTGCCCCTCCACTGGAAGCCGTGCGAAAGAGAATGTCAAAAATTTCTATGTCGTCCTAAGACACGCTGTAACAAAGAAATTCACCAGTGACAAAATCTAGACAATGTATTGCCCTTTTGAGTCTCTGGAATAACACACGGGGAAGATGAATGGAAACACGAGATTGTCCTTTTGTCTGCTTTTCCCTTACAAATCTTAAATTCAAAACACATTCTATACAGTATAATAAAACCTCAGAAGCACTAATGCATAGTCCATAGGACTGAAAAGAGAAGCAAAGAAGTGGGCAGTCTCAGAATGGTTTTCTTTGTAATTGCCTACTGCAGTTGGAATGAAACATTCTACTTAAATTATGCTTTATTCGGTTTTGTTTTTTTTTAGTTTCAAAAGTGCAGAGACACTGCCGAAATGAAACATTCGGACTCCACTCAGTGTTAAATGACTGAAGATTATGTGCTTCCATGTAGTACAGTATCTCATTAAATCAGGGTCTAATCAAGCCATAAATGAAACATGTCAAGACACTGGCTAGCCGAACTGTCTCATTAGTATCTGACCTCCGCTTTCAGAAAAACTCCATAAAGACCAACTTTTGAAGTGGAAATATTTTTATTTCATGAAGAATATGGTGGTGAATAGTGTGTAGTTATTGTACAGAGTTACTTCAATGTACTCAGGAAGGGTTTGAAGTTTAATTCTGCACAATGCACTGTTACTTCAGAGCACTTTCCATTCAGATTAGCTTACCAGAAATTAAAAATACCTATGAATCCACACCTGAACTAAAAGGTAGGATCCATCCTACCTATTGATCTGTGTTCTGCAGAACCAGTGTTTGATTCCAGTAGTCATCAGCCTCTGACTCTGAACCTACAGATGTGATGTCAAGTCCGCTGCTTTGGGTCCTATCCTGCCCTGTATTTGATAGTATATTTTGAACCAACATGGTGAAACAACTGAATGTAGGAAATCCATTAGCAACGACTCCACAATTCCTAACAGCTTCCTTTCTTGCCTTCTGAAAGATGTTCTTCCTCTCTGTCACCTCTTAGCAGTGCCAAGGCTAGAGGAGGAGACATGAAGAACATAAAAATCTTCCTAGCATGCCTGTTTTAGGGGTCAGAATAAATACATGGACAACTTTGGCATGATTGAGGCTAAATATAAACTCATGCCATATTTCTTTGCAAATAAACCTTGAATGAAATCTTCAGCATCTTCCATCTCCTGGCCACTGTCTCTTAATTACAGAGCTTCCACTAAGATCTTTTACAAGAACAGTATCAGAGGGTGGCAGACAATTCTGATGCAGATAGTAGCAAAAATCTGGCATCCAGCATCTTGCACAGGAAGGCAGAGTTCAGAAATAAAGCCCAAAAATTCTTATAAATATTCTCATGGGATCTTTAAATGTTCAGTCAAAGTAGATATGACCTCAATCCTTAGCATCTCCTCCAAAAAGCACAAAGAATAATAAAAAAAAGTGCTAATAATAAATAATATTAAATATAAGGAAAACACGTAAGACACCATTTTGGAGAGCTGCAGGACTGAAATGACTGTTTTTGTAATGTTGGAAAGTTTTCTAAAAAGAAATGTTTAAGTTTCATAAGCAGAGAGCTTAACTCCCGGCATTACAGAAGTCAGTGGGAGTTCTGCCATTGACTTAACGGATCATGGTTTTTTAAGTGACTGAAAGGGAGGAGAGCGTGTAACATAGTTAGCATTTGGAAGAAAAGAAAGGAGTCTTGAATTTGCTGGAAGATGTCCTGGAAGAGTAAGGTTGCAAACATGAAGCATATGTGTAATTTGAAGCAAAGGGGCTCCTCACGTGCATAAAGCTAAGCGCATTACCAAGTCGTCATGGAACTGGGATCTTGAACGTCCTTTGAGAGAGGTCATATGTGTATGTCTGCTTGGGGGACACCCCATCGCCACATCTGCCAGTTCTTAGATTTCATTAAGAGACAGCTATCACATTAATCTTAGCTTGAATAATACACCATAACTGAATCATTTTTTTCCAGCTTTTTGGGATCTTTCTCTTCATTAAAATTCTTTCATTCTCCCTTTGGAAACAAGAATCTTTACATAAAGAAAGAGGATTAGATAACTATTATAACAAGTTAATGCACACAAATTCTTCTTACATCATGGTTGGTGGCCAAAAATTGTAACATTTTTCTATCAGAAATACCACTTGACTTTGTCATTATTTTGTGCAGTACTTGGCTTTATTTTTAAATGGATTGAAGCCTTACTCCCTCAAAATTAGAAAACTTCAAAACTAGTATTCCTAGAGTGCGACAAAATTTACTCTTTCGACAGTAGCTTTCCAAGCCAGATCACATTTAAAAAAAAAAAAAAAAAAAAGGATGCAGTGTACGGGTGAAGGTTGTCCTGTGTTAGTGCTAAACACTGAAACAAACACACAAAATAACCAAAAAAAAAAAAAAAAAAGCAAAACCGGTAATAAATTGTATTCTTCTAGTTTCTTTTTGAAAAAGGGAAAGTCGCAAATACAGTCTCCCCAACTTCCGAAAGCAATGAGTGATATAGGCCAATATCAGTAACGCTTCAGTCTTGGGAAACGGTAGAAGTCAGTCAGAACGAAGTACTGCTGTTGCAATCACGGAAGCATGTGCCTGACCAGGTATAAGAACTGGTGGCGTCCATGGGCTTAGCTACATGCTTGGCACCTAAATTTCAGTAGGTACTGCCCATATGCCTGTTATAAATGTTGCTTTAGTTCTGCTGCTGTGCATCAGAACAGCTGCAGGTTTTCAGAATCGCATGTGAAATGCGGTGTACACACACACACATTAAAAAAAGGTAGCTCCCCATTTAAGGAAATAAAAATGCCCTTATAAATGTCCAATGCCATATCAGCAATAATACGTGTCAGCCAACGTTACTGCTTTTTTATCGCAGCTGTACTCTTTATCATGTTTGAATACTGTCTCTTCCCATCAGTCTAGTTCTCCTGCTGTTTATCCCTTTGCTCTATCTTTGCATTCTCTCCGTGTAAGTATAATAAATGTGTAATATGACTGGTATTTCAGCCAGCGAAAACAGCAATCGCTCCCTGGTGCTGGCATTTCACCTTTGACTCAGCGCCCTGGAATCCTGCCAGATGCTCCAATGTTCTCAGGCTGCGGTCCCGGCTGCAACTGAGCCGGGGACAGGTATCAGCCGTGTCACCAATGACATCACCAGCGACACTGTGCACACTGCTGGCTATTACTAAATGTTATTTGTTTCAGCGATGCTACAAATTGGACTATGATGCTATTGAGTGCCAGTAAGAGTTTAAAAATATGTTTCAAATGTCCTCATCATATTTTTTAACTTTTGTAAAAAGAGCCAAATCTTCCCTTCTTCCCATCTCTTCCCCGCTGCCAAGTCATGACACTGATCAAGTGACATGGGAGCCATCATGTGACTACTGAAATCCCATACAGATGGTCTGAAGAGGGTTTACTTTACCCACAAAGTAAAATATTCTGCAAGATTCTTTCAAATGTTCCGTTTATCTCTGTGTTGTTGGAATGTTATTTTCAGAAAAAGGCTGAATCTGCAAAGCTCCTTTGAGTGCTGGCCTTCTTAACTCCCATGATGTTATCAGGAGTCTCGTGATACTTGCTGCCCTGCTAAAAGCCTCACTGCAGCATGGAAAATATTAGAGAATCCACTATACCAATATTAAACAAACCAAACTCAGGCTTCACGGTTGGGAAGAAAACTCACACCGCACAGACCCTACAGCTCAAAAAGCTAAATTCATGAATTTGGGAGGGAGAAGGTAGAGGCAGCTTCGGGGTTTATGTTTGTTATCGGCAATATTAGCACGTCCCCAGGGTCTGTGGCTGTAGCATATGTGATGGCCCTGTTATAAGGGCACAGGCCAGCGGCAGAACCCAGACGTAGACGGACCGAAAATTTCAAATGTCCCCAAGGCTGGGTTGGGCCCTGTGCAGTCAGGAGTGGTGTGAAGCTGCCTGTCGCCAGAACAAGCAAGACAAAGCCCAGCCCAGCTCGTAGGCATGAAAAAGCGAAGCAGTCGCTCACGTCCCCCTGCGATAGGTGAGATGAGAGAAGGGAAGAGTCATGGTGTTGCATCACTCGCCCCCTTATCCGAGGAGGAGGAGGACTGGCAACTTGCCAGGGCCTTTCACTCTATTTTTTTTTTATCCTGTACATACAGAAAAGAAAAAGGAGGAATCCGGCCCCCGGGTTTTGATTGCTAATAAGTTATCGCATAGTAACTAGTGAAAAGGCATGCCTTAAAAACATCAACATTGGCACCTACTACTTTGTTTTGCAAAGGGCTTCATCCTGTCTCCTCCTCCCCCTCTTTCACACGCACACTCACACGCACACACTTCTGGCATTTTTCCGTTCCTGTCTTTGTTTCCATTAGTGATATAAGAATGCATCCAGTCTCACTCTGAACACGTTTTCTTAAGCAGTGCAGAGACAGACTTATTTTCCTGAATGCCTTTCACTCGCATTCTAGTTAAAAAAACTGGCAAAGAAATTTTGAGAGAGAGAGAAGGAGAAACTACCTCTATCCTGCCGCAACTGTGGTAGGGAGAGTTTTTCAGCCCTGAGAGCTCCCTAGAGAACTTTGAACACATTTACTAATATCAAAGCAGGGCAATAGCTTTTCAATGACATCATCTTCCCACTCCCTGTAACTGAGAACTCACCGTTCCCTGAACCAGATAGAGTCAGGAGGTTTGAGTGCCAAAGGTCTTACACCATAGTTTCACCTACAAGAACTAGGATTTTCAAGCAATCAGTAGCTGACCTGCTGCATTTGATATAATTTGCTAGTGGCAAAGTTCTTTGCTGTCGACACATCAATACTAAACAGCTACCCATGTCAAACTGCAAGGTTGATTTTAAGACAGCCCTAAGAGGGTTGAATCCAGTATTAAAATGATATGCGTTCTTAAAAAATGCATGAGATTCTTAATATCCAAACTTAGGGCTCAATTATATTCAGAGATGTATTCTGGGAGTGAATCAGTGCCTAGAGAGGGAAAGCTGCCCACAGCAAAATACCACACTTCGAGGTACGCGGCAGCAAACCCTGGCGAAAAATGAACCTTTAGGTTGCAGCGATATTCCCAGCGTCTGATACGTTACATGGAAGACAAAGACAGTCTCAGGCAAATACAAATCCTTTCCACCGATATAGCCTGGAACACTGTAAGTGCAGTTTACAGCCAACATTTGTTCTGGTTTAGGGAAAAAAGAAACGTATACAAACAACTGTTCTTTTCCATCCTGAGACAATGGAATAACACATGATAGCTCCTTTACAGTGGTGAAATTCTGACAGTGATCTCAACAGCTGCTTAGCCACCAACCACAGCATTTACAACCGGTTAATTACAGACACCCAAACCCTTGCAACACATTTTGCTTTCATGGCCCAAACAGTATAATCAGTGACTTTATCCAGGACTGCACAATAACGTCTCTGTTTATCAGAGAACAGAGCATAGTAACTTATCCCAGATTCATCACAGTCAACTTAAACATATCAATTTACATGTTCTGTTTCCTTTTTTAAACTAAAAGGAAAGAAAGAAAGAAGAGTTGTAAAGATTTTTTTTCTTTTGTAAAAATGCAAAAGCAAGAAAACTGCAGATTAAGCTTGGCTAGCCCTTAACAAGATCCTTCTTCTGTGCCATTATTATAACAATTTGATTGTGAAAGGGGGAGGATGAAAAGGGCGTTCAAATTGACACACTTCAGATCAGTGTGATGCCCTTCCTCTTGTGAGTAACACTTCACAAGTACTTTCATTCAGTTGGACTCCTCTGGATTTGGCTGGAGAGCTCAGGCTCGAGAGATGTGAGCTATCTCGGACTATCCATCACACGGCTCTCAGGAAGAACGTGCATAAATGATCCTGCAGGACGGATATTAAATATAGTAAAATGAGTAAAACAAAACTGGAACCTAGGGAAGAATATTTTGTTTACTCAAAAGGACCAGAGTTCTCTGTGTGTACAGTTCTGCTTGTCTATGAATACCAAATCAATTTTAAAGTTTTATCATTTCTCTTTTGTGTGTGTGTGTGTGTGTGTGTGTGAGAAACTGAGGCACAAAAAAGTGTCGGTTCATTTTTCAATTGCCCCTTCATTCTGAGGACCTGATATGACACTTGATTTTTAGGGCAGAAGACCATGATGAACACTCCAAAGAATGTGTAAGACACCCCCCACCCCCCCATCTCTTATTAATAGGCTCAGAACAGCCATTTATGTCGCACAGAGTGAGTCAGTAACTGGGATTCATTTACAGATCTGATGGAGCATCCAGAACCCCGCCTGCCAGACACTGCTCCCAAGTAAAATCTGAAACCTGGGGGAGGGGGAAAGCAATAATAGTACTGAAACTAAACACTGGATTGGGCCTTCATTTTCTACCCATTTTAACTGCAGAAAGGGCTTTTGCCAACTTATTTTGCCCAGGAAATGAATTCCAACCTGTTATGTAAAAGCCCTAATGAATTCCTGCTCTGCTGAATCAGCGGGGCAGCGAAAGCAGACCACCTCTGCCTGCGAGCCGAGCGAGCACCAATCCTGCTCAACTGCGACTAAAACCACCGTACGCTTCATATTTTGAAAGATCACTGAAACATGTCTCTAAAACCCACCACAGTCAAGAAAAAGCTAGAGGTTATCTGGTAGGTGACGAGTGGAATGAACTTCCAGGTATTTTTTAAATCTCATTCCTGTAAATAAGAAAGAGCTGAGTACGATCCTGCAAATTCCAGTTGAGAAAGCTCTGATGATACTAATGCATTATGCTGTGTCCAGAATCCCTTGATAGAATTACAACATTACTGTACACAGCTGGGTGGATATTATTACGTTGCACGAAGAAATCAGAGATTATGCTATCAGGAATAAATGCAACTGAGATCCGACACTAATGCACTTTAATACAAAGCCGGTGTCTCCAAATTTAGCACAGTATGCTTTTCAACGCTAACTTTCTAACAACATGGACAAATAAAGCCATGCATACACTGGCAACTACGCTGGGCGACTAGAGAAGTTTGCTGATGACAGTCTTTGTTATTGTAACAGGAAGTGACTCAGCCTTGGCAACAAGAGATCAGATATTTTATTCAGAAGCATTAGGTCATTTTTTTCCCCTAACCAACCAACAGTTTCACAAGGCAACTGGTTTTGTTTGAAAATAAATATCTGTTTTGAAAGGGATTTGCTGAGGGAGTGGAGTTAAACATTTATGGTTAGGAACAACCACTCGGTTTAATTCAAGGCATCTGGAAACCTCTTGCCCTTTTAACTCTCCTAAATTTGCTGCCTATACAAAATTCCACCCCCTCAGGCAAGAATTCTCCCACATGGGTGAGTAAAGTATCACCAGCTACATTATCATCATGAGAGTGAGGATGAGTGAGGAGATTTGTGCCTGGACCAGTAACTTTCCACGACAATTATACATGACTGATGTCAGCGTTACAGCTAAAGTAAAACTACTTCACACAGGCATTACAGCTGAAGCAAATATGTGCCTCGTTGTAACGGCCTATTACACGATCTTTCATCAGTTATTTATAAATGGGACATGATGTTATGTTGCTTCTCCTAAAATCAGCCTAAACCAGAAATTCCCTTAGTATCTGGCACCCAGCCTAGCCTAGAACAGTTTCTTTCCCTCTCTGTGTCTGGACTGTTACCTATTGTGTGCATCTTTTGCCTTGCATATAAGCTCACACAATTATGTGGAGACAGAAAAAAGAGTTTTCCTTCAAATGCTACACTGGTATTACTCATTTTTGCTTCAAATACCTTTTAGCACAGTTCACAACTGCGTAAAGGTTGCACAAAAAGAAACTAACTCTTCAAGCCAAATTAAAATTCTCCCTCTAACGATAAAGAGTAAACATGCCACCAGCTGCAGCGCTCCTAAAACAGGATTTCGTCATCTTCCTAATATTTTCCTGATTCGTTGTCAGCTTTATATGTTTAAAATACCGAGGAAGCATAATACTGCACATCACAATTACTCAAATATCCCATACAAACATATAAATAACATATAAATAACAATGCCAGCTCTTTATCTTGGGCAGGGAGCAGGCAAAAAAAAGTTCATGAGAGTATCTTAAAAACTGTATAGCAGCAGTGTTTATCTATTGCCTCCATACTGTGCCCAGAGCCTAATTTTAGGTATTAAAAATAAAACTCCGGACAAATTCCCACAACAGGCACTGCAAGAACACAGTAAGGCCTCAAGCATTCTTCTTTGACATCAAAACACATTATTTTTGTAAATGTGTGAAAAATTAAACTTCTTTGAAAAGCCATTGCAGTGAATATGAATTTACAATTCAGCGTTAAATGAAATGTTTCCTGAGAAACCTCTGCGCCCTACATTATTTTGCTGTTATCTTCCTTGTGACACAAGCAGTATTTTATAATTCCAGCCCACTAAAACAGCAGATTTCATAATTTTGCTGCTAAAGCAACATGGTTTTCTGTGCTCTGTCAAATAGCATTTTTATCTTCTAGCAGGAGAAAATAGCTATCTTGTTCCACCATCTGCCAAAAACTACTAAACACAGGGTGTGCTTCTGTGATTTCAAATCGCAGAAGCTTAAGTAACTCCAGCATTATACCTATTAAATATACTGACAGTCAGACCCTAACATTTTCAAAGTACTGTGGCACATTATTTAAGAAAGGTATTTCTACCATTCTGTTCCAGGGTTTAACTGCTATCACGGGCTACATTTCAGTTAGCTCTCCCTTCCGAGCACCGTTATGTATCAGATGATTTTAACTAGATAGTCATCTTGAAGTGCTGGCCAAAGGCTCACCATCTATTCACAGCTTATTCATAGCTAAATTTGAGAAACCGTGTTTCTTTGTCCAGCCGTACAACCATGGAACACAATATGAACATAATTTCAGCTCTACTGCAAAACTCTTCCTATTCCACATCTAGTCTCCTGGTACAGTACGCGACTGCAATTGTCTGACAAAACTTACTGCCTGAGAATTGCAATTTTATACATCAACACTCACACACACATATATATGTCATTTTTTTATATATCTCATATTTGCTCAGACAGACTTGAAAACACAAGTCCCCAGCGTTTTAACACTTGAAGGATAATAAAAGGAACTTACGTTTCTTATTATCCACATTTCACTACTTTAAAGCCAATGTTGTGCTTTTCTGGGACCTAACATTTAATATATGAACGCTTGGAGTCAGCTTTCTCTGCGTTATATTCAACAGGCACGAATATATTGCCATCTTCCATTGGCACCGCGTCAGTTTTATGATTACAAATCCTCCATTCGCATGTGTTCTTCTCAAAAGCACTCATCTTTTAATGAGCCTCCATCATACGTGAAGCCTTAATCTGGGAACTGACAAGTTTCAACCCCGATGTTGTATTTCTTACTGAAATAGAGACTCCAGAGCTCTGATTTGGCACCCTCGGTCGGGAGCAGCAGTCGACAGGAACAGATAAACCGTAACCTGCTCCCTCCCGCGGGCACCTCCCGGCTTCATCTCGGGCCAGGCTGACCCAAGGAGCTGGGGATGCAGAAAACATTTTGAGTTTTTCAAGTAAATGGCTTATTTTTTTTGCATTCTTTGTGAGACAGGATATTATTTTAACTTACTACGAGGCACAGTAGCAACTAACAACATTCATGATTTGTCAAGCTAGGAAGATAATACGAGTTACATTTTCATAAGGACAAAATATTTTTCCAGCTGTATACATTTGTGATGCTGCTATAACACATTTTAATGGTCTCAAGTTCTAAAATTAAAAGATTCTGAAAACTCATTTTTGGGCATGCAAAATGAATTCCCTATAAAATACACAAGCTTTTGGTGGAATACAAATGTCAAATATACACACAGAGACCTATTAAATCATATTCTGATCATTTTTCTTTTCGAAATGTACTGCAGCACATGAAATACGGGGGAAAATAGAGAAACACCACAGAAACTGTGTAGAACAACAACAACAAAAAAGGAAACAGGTGGCAGAGGAGACAAGCTCTCCTTGAAACGGAAGAAAGACACAGAAACTCTAGTTAGAAAAAGTATTTCAGAAAAGGGTCTTCATTTGCCTCACTCATTCTAAAAGCGATCCTAACAGGGTCACAGAAGTAGCAGTCAGAAGGGAAGAAAAACAAACTCTTATGAATCAGAAGAATTAATAGAGAAAATGTACTATATTGAAATTATATCCTAATCTAATGTAGAAAAATTATGCTCTTACTAATATTCTCCGCTTCCCTGAGGATTTCACTGTAGAATAATGTAGCCTGCAACATCTTCAAGATATATTGCAAGCATATTGCGCCAATGAAGATGCAGTTCTCGTATTTTACCAAGGCTGTGTACTTCCTCCTTAATTACCCTCACAGGTTTGTCTTTCTTGTTATTGTTGTTTGATATTTTAAAGTGAAGATGTATGGAATATGTGCCCTCCTAGAGGTCTTACAGAAATCTTTCCAAGCCTCACAGACTTTCTGTGTTTGGGTTTCAGGGCCATGATTAAGGACTGGAACATCTTTCATATGAGGAGATGCTGAGAGAGCTGGGACTGTTCAGTCTGGAGAAGAGAAGGCTCAGGGGGATCTCAGCAATGTGTAGAAATACCTGACGGGAGGAAAAAAGAAGAGGGAGCCAGGCAGGACAGGAGGCAATGGGCACAAAGTAAAACCTGCTCTGGCTGACCCTGCTTGAGCAGGGGGTTTGGACAAGATGATGTCAAGTCTCTGCCAACTATTCTGTGATTCTGTGAATATTTTTTTATCTGTTTCAGGATATTTACAACACCTGATTCTTTTGCTACATTTACCAGTCGATGTCTTGCCTTCCCTAATGACTTCCACAGCCAACAAGGTCTTAAGCCAACCTCCGTAAGCAAGTCATCTGCTTCCTGCTGGCTAGATAGGAGCTCACTTTCCCCTGTGCACTGCAGCATTTCCCAGTTCGGGATCATTCTGACTAGAACTTTTTGTAGCATGGATTTTCTGGCTTTAGTCCACATGCCAAGGTTCTTTTCCTAGCAAAAACACAGTCTAAGATAGGGCACAGTGGTACTAATCGGAAGCTGGGACACAGCTAGGTTACACTGTTGAATATGAAAGCTCAGATGCATTCTTCTGCCCTCCCAGCTTACATGCAGAGTTCATTACGACTTGCTGGCAAACTAAAGCTGAAGATATTGAACTGACTTTTAAAGACATGAAAACGTCCCTTGCCTCAGTTCTTGATGTGATTGTGATCTGAGGTTGTGCATGTCTGGAAAAGGTTAGAATTTCCTTCAAAATTGTCTCACCAATGAGCCAGAAGTCCATCACCTACCAGAAACTCCATGTCAATTACAAATGTGGACCGTTTGCTGATACAAATAGGATTTCAACTAATTTTTTGCATCTTTCAAGAAAAAAAAAATCATATGTTAGCAATTTTTCATTAATTCTAAACTTACCACTACAGATTATTCACATTTGCTCAATGTTATAAAACCGTATCACTTATGGAACAGGCTTTTGTGCTCCAATTCCTCTGAGTTTTCTATTTCTTGTTCTGCAGTTTAAACACATTTCTTGCTAACCATAAAATGCGGAAAGAGCAATCACCATACGCAGCTCTTCACAACAATGGTGTGTTTCCATCTCTGAAGAGTAAGAGCCTGTGGAGCAGGTACTGTAATGGTCATAAATGTACATTGTGAATCAGTTCAATAAATTCAATACACTTCTTGATAAAACTGTTGCAACAAAATATACTTAACTACTAACAGAAGGGAAAGCAGACAACCTTTTTGCACATTTATGATAGTATTTGACATACTATAGACCAAACAGGAAAGCAAATCTTACTAGGAAAAAGTAAGCAGATAAAAGAATGAATGACAAAAAAGAAGGGGTGGGGGGGGTGGGGGGGGTGGGTGGGTGGGGAGATCAGACCCTTAACAAATATTTGGAGGTTCCCAGAGAGACATTTCCTGAATTCTTTAGGAGTATCTGAATCTCACAAAGAATAAGGATGGGAGTCATGGCTCTCAAAGTAAAGTTGTACGGGAAATATGACATCAAAGACACGTGGCAGGTACAGGCAAGGCAAAATGCCAGTGATGATGCAGAACAGTCACCCTGATCACACCAGCAGTCTTGTTGAAGGGAAGATGCTAGACAATGGATTATCCACTCCCACGGGAGAGTCTGACAGACTAAGGTGTGTTGGAGGTGAGCAAGCGCCAGCTCAGATCTGCCGCCAGCTCCGCTGTCTGAAACTGATGCAAGGACAATCTTGACTGTCTGAAACAGCAGCACTGTAAATGACATTCAACTTCCCTTCCTTTTCTGCGTTGTGTAACGTGCAGATGCTGGGCAATCACCACTGGTCCTGGCTTTTGATAGAGCTTCAAAGTGAGAACTGAACTAGCAACTCTAGTCGAGTGGCCATTTCAGAAGGCAAAAAGCCTATTTACAGGCTGAAATATGTCTGCTATGTATCTTAAAAAGTGAATGCATGCATATTTGTTTCAAATATTGCTTGATGACTAAAGAACATGTGATACCATCAGAATACTAGTTTCTATGTTACAGAAACATAATATTTTGCTCTTAAAAAGCTAAACATATCTTAATATTAAGAGAGTTACATAGCTGAGGATTTTCATTATGTAAAGGGTGACACAGGACTCCAGCAAGGGTACATATTTGTTCCTGCTCGGAGCTGCAACATGTGAGATGACTGGAAGGGACCTACCTAGATATAGAGCTTAAATCCCCACTATCACAGAAAACAGACAACCATCAATAAAATAACACTAAAGAAACAAATAAGGGATTAGACAAATTCATGGACAACAGGTCTATAAACAGACTTTTTTTTTTTTTTTTTAAGGCACAGATACAGCATCTAACATCACTAGCCCAACAATTCTGAATGCTAAGGGAATACAGAGAGAGCTGTCTGCAGGAAGCGGATAGGCTCACGCACTCTCCCTAACTAAAATTACTGCCACTGGGCTTTTGTCCTTGTTATGTTAAAGGAAGAATGCAAATCTAGTCCTTCATTACCACAAGTTCTGAAGTTGAATTTCTGGAATTTCTGCATGAATTTTATCATGGTTGAAGAGAGAATTCTGAACTCGATCCACCATGGCTTGATCCAGCAGGGCTGCCGTCTTTTCTTATTGCTAATTAATGGCATTTGTGTTCCACTTCTCCTACTGCAAGATTTAATATACATCCTTGTTCCCAGTCTAAACACGAAATATAAAACATCCCAGTTTGCAGTCTAGAGCTCCACAACCATTTTCTGTAAAACTCTTCTTTTCTCTGTTACCTTTATTAACTAGTTATTCCTCTCTGATATTTTTTCCTCTTCATTCAGAGGACAAATACATACCCTCTCAGCTGTTCTCTCTTTGGCTAAATGAGCATATTTTTTTATTTTCTCTCTCTTACAACAGAAGTTCTCCAGGCCACGTGTCACCCTTCTCTGCAGCTTCTCACATGCAGCGTATATCCTAAACCTGGAAGACCACAGTTAGATACGGTATTCCAGACATGATCTAACCTCGGTCTTTGCAGGTTAGCATGTCTCTGGAAATGCCTATTTATTTTATTTATTTAAATAAATTTATTTTATTTATTTTATTCATTTACCTTCCTGCCACTGGCTGAAATTACTCTACTGAACCAGGCGATCTCCCGATCAGGTGATCTCCCGATCAGTGATTAAATGGCCTATCCGTTCTGTCAAGCCTAACTGATGATCTCCTGCAGTGCAAAATAAATCCTTGGGTTGGTACATAAGGGCATGACCCCAAATTTCATACTGGTTTTTTCCTTCCATTGATATTACCCCAGCCCTCAAGGCCGTTTCTTTTTCTGTGGTATTACAGTACAATCCATCTCTGTATTGACAACATTTCCCAGCTTTGTGCCATCAGTATATTTCATTACTACATTCCTACTTCTTGTGCCAAGGTCAGGAATGGAAATATTAATAATAATTCTCCATGCAATATCAATTCAAATATTTTCATGAAGTCAAGGAAAATTAGATCTGTCAAGCTTCCCTTGAGAAAATTTATTGATTTTTCCCTTGATAAAAGAAAATCTATTCTCTTATCAGTGAAATGTCTAATTAATGATATCATGTTAGCCTAATGAAATCTAAATTAGACACCAGAGGATTCTCTATGGAAGCCAGCAGAAGGATCATAATTCTGTATTTTTAATCTGATTGAAATCCTTTTAAAATCTGAAAAGATTCCCAATGATCTCAGAAGGAATGCAGTGAAATATCTAGCATGATGATTGATGGCACCTGTAATATTAAAACCCATATCCAACAGATAAATTAAATAAATCCTAAATATTATTTGTCGGACTTCTAAAAATTCATGATACTGTTCCAAAAGTCAGTATTTTTTTATATCACATGTGTGCTAGTGTTGTTGGGCTTGGTCTTCCAGTTTTTGAGTCCTTGAAAGGCACCTTGGTCGCCAGTTCAGAATTTTCTCAAATGTAAAAAGGCAGTGACAGCCTATTTATTTTTCTGGTAGAACTCAGATTTTCACCTATTCACTTGCCTCCAGGAAAAAGGTCTTAAAATTAAAAACAAATATTGTTAATTTTTTTTAGAGGTGTGTGAGTGTCAGATGCAGTTAGGCACACGCAGAACTTTTGAGGGGCTAGGGAAAAAGGGCATTTTACAAATAATTACATATCATGCTGAGATTTGCCATCATATGGGATTTTCACAAGAAAAGTCATTTCTCAAAGCGATTGTTGCTCTAGAGATTTTATATAAGCGGTCTGTACAGTTGCAATTGTACTGAAATAAAAGCACATCCACTGAGATTACGATGGATGAAAGAATTACATATACTGTGTATTTATCTAACTCTGTCCTGCTTCAGCCTCCTGGTATGAAAATGAATGTTCCATATGTCATTTAAAGACTGAAGCATGGATGATAGAGACATGGATGTGTCTCAAGACTGAAAAAACCTAGAGCAACACTGAAACGCTGTAGGAAGTAACTGAATGGATCAGAAAGGACTCTGTTTTGGGTGATGGTTTCAGATGGGAGGTTTGTGTTTCAGGGCACTATTAGACCCTGGGATGCACCTCGAGGGTTAAATAACAGTCCTGGCAAAGACCTCTTTCCTTGGTGAGACGAGCACAACCACTTATTCCGGTTGAAGAGGTTGTTGCAGGTATCCTGCCCTTTGGCAACGTGCAGATAAAGCTCCCAGTGCCGGGCCCTCTATCCAAAGCTACAGCAATGATTACTCAGATGGAAGAGCTATTGCCGAACGCAGCTGTCCTACCACGCACGATTTCACGAAGCCAGCTTGTTACACCTGAGTTGAGTGTTTGCAGGAGCTATTTACTTGTGGCTGATATTCATAGTACTATATTTCAATGGCATAGGCAGTAGCTAATAAAAAATCGTGTTTATTCTCTGTGTAGAGCTATTGTTGTAACTCACAGAGGCTCTCAGACTAGTGCCCTTTTTTAAACACTTCCCGTAACACATTTTCAGTAAGAAATCTTTCACCCTGAAACTATATCCAAAGTCCACGTTCATTAACCTTCCAAGCATGCCACAGCTCTCATCTTTTCATCCCACAGGGATTTGGGAAGATTGAAAGCTACTGGATTAAAAGGAATTTTACTTGAGCAAGCAGTGTTTCTATTTCTGAAAAATCTGCAGGACAGCCTATTTACATTTAATTGCATTTTTTTTAATTTTAAATTTTTGTGCCATTTTAATTTGTGAAGCAGCATCTATAGCACTGCCTGATGCTTTACAAACGTACAGAGACACCGCATGCTCTGAGTTATAGTTCATGGAGGCAGTGAATCGATGGCATTTTAATAATCTGTACACATGCACCACTCTGTGCTTGTGTCTTTAAACACTCAAGAAGTTTTTACTCTCCTTCGAACAAGAAGGCACCTTATGATGCCCAACATTTTTGTGCTTCACTTCCCGCACTGCTTTCCGTGACACTCTGACCAGTTCTTCTTTTCCCTTCTACGACTTCTTCTGTCCTGTGATCGTGTTTAGGCATATCCCCTTTCAAATTATGAAACAACCCCCCTAAAAGAAACATGGTCTTTTCAACAGTTGCTGCCTACATCGCTAAAAAAATAATACTGTGAAATCAGCCAAAAGCTAGAGAGCAGTTCCGCAATGCTTTGGGCCCAGCAACAGCACACAGGAGCAAAGGATAGAAACCCCCAAAGCTCGTACTTCAGAGGACATTCCCACCATGTAGCAATAATGAGTCACAGGGAAGCAAAAGCCATCTGTTCATCTGGACACGGATCCCGGTGTCAGTTAGCAGGAAACATTTCCACTGAAGAATCTCACTGCAATGTTAATCTCCCTTGCGTAGACAAACTTTCGGTGTTTCAGATCCTGTAGTCTGTAAATTGGGAACACCGCAGCTTCCTTTCACCCCGGTTTGTCTGTCTTATCTTTTTTTGAAAACAGGCTGCTCAGGCGAGAGGTGGCCTGTGCGGATGTATCTACCTTTACAGCTTGGCTAGTGCCATGAGGTCTCCAAGTCAACCCATGAGTCTAGCAGTTCTCATCAAAAACTAAGTATGCAAAAGCAGTGACACAGCATCCCCGACCTCCAGCCAGCGGCAGCGCCGTGCTCAGGGGCCCTTCGGCAGCAGCGCCATCCTGTTCCTCCTCTCCCTTCCCACTGCTACATGACTTAGCCAAGCTGGGACTCCTCTTAATCCTGGGAAACTGCCACGTTACATCCTTCCCCCGAAAGACATCCCTGACATCAGCTATTGTGAAAGTGGGAAAAGTGCAGTCATAATTAATAGGTTGTATCTTGAAATAGTAAGCGGCAGAAATACACTCTGTAAAGGGACCAATCAGCCCTAATTAAAGTCATGTTTAACTAATCTTTTTGGGATGGGGACTGTCATTTAGTGTGTGTTCTTGCTACATGTAGCCCAATGGGATTCAGCATTGCTGTTGCATTTAGGTGTTATCACCACATAAACAATGAATAATAATAACCACAGAAGTATAAATCTCATTTTTCTTCCTAGTGTGACTGCTTCTGTAGGCATCGTATTTCAATTTGCTTGACTATTGCATAGTTTGGGTTGTCACTGTGTAAATGTTTAGCAACTCACATGTGCAGGATGGGTGGCTAATTCTTTTCATGTGTGTAACCTTTTGGATCAAATTATTTCCACATTCACTTTGATGGATTAGGTTTCAGGTGGACAAGACCCAAAAAATCAGATAAACTCTTAAAGATCCTGCTGTACTGAAGACATTCTTCACAATGCCATTTAGAAAGAATGAAAAGCACTTCTATTAAAATTAGATTTACAACACGTAGGTGCAATTATTGCAAAGGGCCATCAGCATTCCATAAAACAAAAGTGTGATTTCATATTAAATCAGATGATACCAAAAAGATCAGCTGGTTAAAAATTTTCTCCCACAAGTTAAAACAACAAGGCAATGCATTTGTTTCTAAGAACACAACTTTTCATTTCTATCATGCCTCTGAAGTCCACGATTTCCAAATGAACGTCAAATGAGATTTTAAAAAATCCCCATGTGAATAAATTTCATAAACTACAAGATAATGGAAGAGAACTAGAGAGAAAGATTTTGGCTTTTGTGTATGCATATTAACTTAATTGTTTGCCCCTTGAAGATAGCAAATTGCCTAGAGCGTTTAAACTCAAAAAATGCTCATTTAAAATAAAACATTCTTATTTTGCAAACATCTTCTAGGATATCTTCTAAAAAAATGTCTACATATTTTTGAGGAAGAAGGATGAGATACAAATGACAGGGAAGGAAGACAGAGAAGACCACCATGTAATTAAAAAATGGTAACAGGTGATTCCTGCACCAGGTAAAAATCACGTAGCATACACCTCCAAAGATGACAGGCAAGCTTTGCTGGAGAAATCTTGAAGGAAGCTGCCTATCTCTTGGGGGGAGGGGGGGGGGGAAATTACAGGGGGAAAAAGCTTTAAAAGGCTTGTGAAGTTGCCAGCAGGAAATGAAATGACCACCACAGATAAGAACTCCATCAGGTTGTAAATGTATAGGAATAGGGTTAACACTTTGGTTGTTATTCAAAAGCAAATGAAAGATGAGCTTATGATAACAAGCTTGGATTAGGACTCAGAAGATCTGAGTTCATTTCTTGGCTCTGCCATAATGTCTCTTTGTGATTTTGGGCCAAAGCTTACATTTGGCATAGACTGAAGAAAGGAAGTAGTATCCCTTTCGTATACTTAGGGAACTGAGACCCAGAGATAATACTAGCCAAGGATTCACAATGCTTTATAGGCATTTACATTTCCAATAAATTTCCCTGCAGAGAAAGATGGCTGAGAGTTGAGAGGTATCTTTGTGGGTCTGATCCTCCAATTACCTCTGTGTTTCTGTTTCCTCATTATAGCATTCAGATAATAAACCCTTTCTCCTGCACTTTGAACAAAGACTGGTTTTTTGTTGGGGTTTTTTGTGTTTTTTTTTCTCTCACCAGGCTGGAATAAAAACTCTCAGGAAAATTACTCTTTTGCACATTTATATATTTCTTACAACTTCAGTGTCTCATAGTGAAGATCCAAGAAGCTTCCATGAATCAACAAGTAACTAGTTATTATGTGTGTATATATGTATATATATAGCCATTCATCTCAGATACTTACAGAGTAAATATCCTTATTTTATTATTGCTATCATCCTAGTGCACGACAGCAATAATGACAATAATGTGAGCATATTGATGGGGTCTGTCTTGGGGCTTACACAGCAAATAGTAATTTCCTTGATTTCCCATGCACCAGGCTGAGTTCTGACACTGGGACTAAACCCAGAGCACTTCAGTGGAAACTCAGGATTACTTCATCACAGTCACTTGCTTTTCATTTCCTTTTCCCTGCTGATCTTCATCTTCCCAAGCTACCAGAGTTACACTGATGTGAGTGAGATCTGAATCCTGCCCATTGGCAACAGTTACTGAAAACAGGAAATGGGATATTTCAAATAACAATAGGTGGGAACAGTGAGTAAAGGTTCACTATGTGGTAAGGGTGCTGACTCTTTAATGACTATGTTTATTTCCTTGTGTCCCAAAGAAAGCCACAGTTCATTTTGCTCTCAAATACATATGTATGGCCATATGTACATTAAACACTGTATCTAATTTTGCAGCTTATATTAATGGGGGGTGGGGGGAGAAATCAGCGCTGACTCCCACTTCTCATACCGAGGGACACAATTAGATCGCTCTCCTGTGCCGTGGCACCAAACAAGACAAGTTGCAAGGGCCGAAAGGTTCATCCCATGCCCTGTTAACGGGAACGCTCCCTGTTGCTGCAGCAACAGTTAGGCGGGTTTTCCCCTCCCATGCACTACAGAAAGGGGTACTGTGACATAAGAGAGAAACTCTTTAAAAAACTTACAACCCACATAATGCACTTCACATGAAGCCCGAGCAGAGATGTTACAAGTTGGAAAAGATATCCCGGGCCATGTAGTTCACTCCAAGCAAAGGTCTGATGTTCTTGGCTGAGGCTTCCACACAACTCCTTGTCTAGTCTTGCTGTGACTAATTCCCAGAAAAGGCAGTTTCACAACCGCTCCAAGCAAGCCAGCCCCACGTCTAATTGGCACCACTGCTTAGAAATACTTCTTTGCATTCTTCTATCAGAGTTCGCAGTTACAATGTAATTCTATAGACTTTTACTAAGCCTCACAAGCAGCTAGTGAGACGGTCCAGCTATTTCTAACGATCATTAGTCCCCCAGTCTCTCGCTCCACAATACGATTGGTTCACCTTGGGTTCCTTTACTCACGGCTTCCAAAATTGGTTTGAATTAAGTTTCCCACCTTAATGCACTGTTAAATAACGGTCACCAATTAGCAATGGCAAAAAGGAAGAAATGGTCATATGAAAATGATAAAATGCCCAGCAACACAGATTTTTTTGAGTTTTTGTCTTAGCTCAAGCTGCTTTTTTCACCATGAATCATAGCAATTTCTGCTCCTCCACCTGGGGAAGCAGTCAGTAAACTTCCTTAAAGGAGCCAAGTAACTTGGCATCAGACAAGTCCCAACTGCTCACATTTGCTGCTTCTTATGAGGACACTTACCCTAAGCCCCATCTTTCCTAAAGATGCTTTGCAAAGGAAGTGTGCTTTTCTTTTTATTTATTACTTGTATTTAGAAAGAAAGGTTTGGAAGGCTACCTCTTTTTTTTTTTTTTTTTTTTTTTTTAGAATAGAAATTCGGGTCTTCTAAATCATGGAGAAGTTATGCGCTGCTAGAAAAGTAGTCATCTTAAAGTTCAGATACCACAAAAATGAAAACTGTTAACTTTTTGAAGTGCAATTTTTATTTACCCTGTATAGGATGAGTGCTTTTAAATACTTTTAAAACCCCCTAAGTGATATTTGCTATATTAGAAACCATGAAATACCTATTCAGTGAGGACTTACAACTACTAGTAACATTCTTGTGTACTATTAAGCGGGCTGTTCAACTGAGCCTCTTGTGGAAATAAGGCCTAATCTTTTGCTAATACAGTCACCCAAGAAAAAGCCACAAGTGAATATACGTTTTGTTCATAAATATGTCCAGCAGCTAAGCATCAGGGAGGGAAAAAACCTATTTAAAGCATAAAGACAACACCGGCACATGAGGAAATAGGTATAATAAACTGCTTGCAAATAGGCCCGGAATTAGAGGACCGTCACTTGTAATTACAGCAATGAGAGACAGAATCACCTTTCCAGTGCCAGTTATGGAAACAGAAAATGTAATTGCCTTCAAGGTGAGGGTACGCAGACTTAAAGAAGGCATTCTGCAGTACGTCTGCCTGAAAAAGGATTGTCTGCCCATACCTTTTGTTCTAATGCTGGCTCTGGGTGCTGATGGGGATCACAGACCATTTCCCAGAGCGCTACCTCTCATCGACTGTTTAGGCATATCTAGGAGTATCAAAGTGAAAACAGGAGCTTAAAAGCATGACTTCCAAGGCTCCGTACCAGGTAAAGTGTAGAAAATACATAGCTCCAGGTTTAGTTTGAAGAGGGGGCAAAAAAACCCCCCCAAAACACCAAACAAAAAAACCCAACAAACCCACAACAGGTCTCTTTTGTGGGTCATTGGCTCATGGTCTGTTCACATTAGCTAATGACATTTTTCCCCTCCATTCTGGTTAATTGTTTACCAGTATTTGTAGGGCCACACTTCACCTCCCCTAGCAGTTTTCTGTCTGCTGAACAAGTTCAGGTCACATTTACCTAAATTCTTCCTTAGTGTATTTTTGTTGTTAATTCTTTTTTAATTCTTTTACCTTTCACTCTGTCTTAGGCTAGCTTATGGTCTGAAATGTAACTTTTTTAATTCTGCCAGTGATGGATCAGGAATCACCCCACTTGCCTGCCTACTCATAACAGTTCTATTTATATATCCTCAAAGAGCATTTACTTTATCTGTGGTAGAATCACATTGCATGCTAGTTTTCGATTTAGCAACTTACCACCTCGGAAGCAGATCATTTCAAGTAGTGTTCTCTGCTAACCGACAATGCTTTCATGCACTTGACACTCTCTCTTTCTCTTTTTCCCCAAATAAAGTCCATTTATCCTAATCAAACCGCAAGCTATTGATTCCTGCCCATTTCGTCTAACCTCCCTGCATCTGGCTGTACGTGAACCATTTTCAGGAGGTTTTCTCCTCTTCTTATTCTCAGCACTGAATACAGTGCAGAGCAAGTTAATGTGTCCTCTAAAAATGCATGAATATTCTAAGAACAGAACAGGTGCTCCCCCTGCCTCATGTGGAGCTCAGCCCACCTGGAAAACACCGTCTGTCGCCCGCTACGCCAGAGAGCAGATTTTCCAGGAACAGTCCGCCATCCCTGACAAAAGCGGTTACTACAGAGAAGTGGTGGGGCATTTGATGTGGCAATATAGCTTTCCAGACAGAACCTTATTAAAATTAATGAACCAAAAAAAAATTAAAGCACACAGGGCTTTTTTCTCTGCACATATTTGTAAATCAGCGGCCTTAGAGGGGTAAATTGGCTGATTATCCTAAATTGTGGTCAGTCCTTCTTAAAAGCCGCTGTGCTACTCTGCTGGTAGAGCACTGACATTTGGAGTAATCCTATATAATTTGTACTAATTTTTGCTACTTTTATAAATGACCTAGATGATACAGAGTTACAAACACACCTATCACGTCCAGGATGGGAAGTAACTCAGTGACTACCTCTACATAATCAGGGGCACACAGACTGAATTAGCTGTACGGTAGTGACAAGAAACGTATCCAAGGAACTCAACAGCTGTATTCCTTCCCTCCCCATTGGCACTGCCCATTCAGTACGCATGCTCCGGCATCCTTCACTGCCACCGCGAATGAACAGCCCTCTGCTCTAAATCAGGTGGTCTCTCTCTCCGGTTGGCACATCTGAATAACGCGGTGTAGTCCCAAGGGACTGACTGATTTTGCTTTGGGTTTTTTTAAGTTAGAACATGTTTTCATTTAAGGTTTTCAAGGTAAATTCGGCCCTGGCACATAATTAAAAAAATCCCAGTGGTATAAAATGGATATTTGAAGCTTTACTACTATGTATAGCTTGAAGAACATCGTTAGGGACTAAATTATATCTCCAAGTATCTCCACTACTTCATTCTTTCATTTTCTTTCATTTTGGGGCCTATTAAAATTTTTCCTAATGTTTATTATCCTCCACAGACTAGAATAAATTCCCTTCAACTCACATGCCATTCCTTCACTCCACCTGGCTGCTACTAGTGCCAGTAGTTTCTCTTCAGCCTGCGTTCCATGGAACAGTCTCCTAAACCACAGCATGTTATTGACTCACCGTTTCATTTTAATTCCTGATTAAAAATACACCAGGTGAAAACACTATGTCTGTTTACTTCACTCTACAGTCTTACCCATTCTTTTTCATCTTGGATTGACCTTTAGTTCTAATGACACTTTTTGTTACTTCAGATTACAATTTGTTAATACAGTTGTAACTTAGAACTAACACATCCAGTGATGCATCAATTTTCTTTTAAATGCCCATTGATAGTGGCCTAATCAAAGCCAGCATTTAATCAAGATATAACTTAAATAGCTTTCAGTGCACCATAGTCACATCTGTGCCATGGTTTTCTTTGATTTGGTTTATTTTTTTCCTACAGCAATAATCTTCATCCCACTCAACCAATCACAGACTGGCAGAAGCGCTGAAAACCTTACTCATCAACCAAAAATGCATTTTATTAAAGGACCTTTCCTTTTCTTTTTAATATAGCTTCTCCATCAATTTACATCAGCCATCCCCAGTTGCCCTTCACTGGGAGATGCTGCCCACCTGAAGATAACCATGCAAAACAAGATCCTTATGCTTCAAATTCCACATGGGCACAGTAAATCTCATCCAGTCTCTGACAAGCCCAGATCTCTCTTAAATGAAACACAGCTAAAAAGGGGCAAGTGTAAAATAGAAAGAGTGGACAGTTGCGTTCACTGTCACTACATTTGAAAATAAAATCTTCTCCAAAGAGGGAGCGGGTCAGTTAAGCAAACACTAAGGATTTACAGAGTTATGTTACCAGGTTATATTTGACTGGAGCCCACACCACATTTTAGGCCACAAAATATTTAACTTTACAGAACTAAAAGTAGGCCCCAGTAAAGTGTGTAATTCATTTACTTATGAGGGCTTTCTTTTCCTTCTGCACTTTTCTTCAGAGGATCTAGCTTTGGCCACCAGTAGACACAAACCGATCTGCACTATCTGTTGTCCGCAAGGCATTTTTGGATATATATTTATGTGTTTGGCCAGGTGAAGCCAAGTAAAGGATTACTGACTAAACCAAGTGAGCTTAGTTCTCTGGATTTAGATGTTTTGAGTTTTCAGCATTGGCTTGTTGTTCTAAACATAAAATAACTCTCTAATTGACCTGAGGCTTTTCTTTAATAGACACAGGAAAATGCAACCATGAACACCAGCTGTTTGTTTATGGAATCAACATATTAATAGTTTATGAGGGGCCGGGGACGGAAAGTTAAGACTGACATTTTCACACCTGCAATCACCAGCTCACAGAAGGCAGGAGGCAAAGAAACAAACTTTAAATACTTTAGTTGCCATCCGTAGGTGACTAGTAACAGATACAGAGAGAAGTGGGGAAATTGAACTAACAGGGTAGAGATTGTAATGGAAACACTGAAAATTATTAGTCCTTTAATAAAATAAATACATTAGGAGTGTGCTCTCCATGTGCTGGACACTCCTGTGGAAAGCTAACCACCACATTTTCCTGAAATTGTATTAAGACATCCATATCATTGGCACATCTAGTCTTACAGCTGGTGCTCTGATAGCGACACACAAATAAATATCTATGCTTAGGCAGAAGCAGGCACCAAAGACTGAACTTTTCCTGGGACAGGCCAGTCCAATGGTGCATGCCAGAAGCGTGCCTGCCATGGTGCACATCCCCAGGGTAGGGGCTGCTGTGTGGCCCCAGCACAGGGAGTGCAGGTGTCCACGCAGAGCCCCACTGCTATGACGGTCCTGTTCTACTTTGACACTGCAATGGGGAGCTCGATCTCAATGAGGGCCTCAGCTGTCCCTGCAAGGGACGAAGTAACTTTCCAGCCCTCCTGCTCGCTGGGAAAGCACAGGCCAGGAGACCTGCAGAGCATGCGGATTTCGCCTTGAAGCCTTGTGGGGAAGGCACCGGGGGGGGGGGGGGGGGGGGGGGGCGGTGTTCATGGGTCCCCTCCCGGTGAGACGCTACACCCGGACGCCGCCGAGGGCCCAGCCAGGCACAGGGCCCGAAGACTGCCCGGCAACCACGGCTCCCCGGGGGCAGGCCCAGCGCCGTGTAGGAGGTTTCTCCGGCCGGGGAGGGCCTGCCGCCCGCCCCCCGCCCCCCCCCCCCCCCCACGGCGGCCGCCTCACGGCGCGGGCGGCTCCGCAGCGCCCTCCGCGCCCGCCGACGGCACCGCAGCGCGCGGCTGCCCGCTCCCCTCCCCCACTCAGCTCCCTCGCGCGCAGCCGGCCCGCGAGCACACACCTCCCCTTCCGAAAAAGCAGCCGCTTCCCCGCTTTATATACCCTGCTAAAAATAGCCTGCCGCCGAGCTCGCCAATCAGGAGGAGGCGAATTTCGAATCGGACCAATGGCGGGAGCCGTCACGGCCAGGCTCGGTCACGCCAGGAGGAGCCGCGATGCCTGCCGCGCGGCGATTGGTCGGCTCTGACATCATTGGCACGCGGGGCGCGGAGTGCGTGGCGGAGATTGGGCCGCGGCGGCAGGCGGCGTAATGGGATCACGCGGGGCGGGGGCGGGCGCGGGGGGCGGGGGCGGCGGCGCGGCCGGGCAGAGCTTTGAATAGGGAAGTTTTGCAGGGGGTTACATTTGCAGTCAGCGCCGTGTTTGCAAATATTGAGTCCGCTCCTGCGCAAGTGTCCTCCGCCGGCCGCGGGAGGGGAGAGCCGCCGCGGCCGCCTCGGGAGACGTCCTGCCTTGCTGTGCAATTAAACTTTGCATGAAACTTTGGGTCTTTTTTCCTCCCTAAGCTCCTCAAGGAATTAATATATACCTATCTCTATATACAATTCTTTATTTTTATTTTTATTTTTTTTTTCTCTGGAGGAAGGGGGGGGGCTTGGAAACTGAGAGCAGAGGTTTGACACCCCCCCGCACACACCCCTCGACCCCTGCACATAAAGGAGGCATCTGTATTTTTGGTAACCAGCACTGACTTTGTTGTTGCAACTTGAGACATGGATGTTCTCCCAATGTGCAGCATCTTCCAGGAACTCCAGATTGTGCACGACACGGGTTACTTCTCAGCCTTGCCGTCCCTGGAGGAATATTGGCAACAGGTAAACGAGGATGTCGATGTTGTTGTTATTGTTGTCGGGGTGGTTTTTTTTAAGGATGAGCGGATTTAACAAAAAAAAGGCAAAAAAAAAAAAAAAAGCCCAAGTGTCAGCAACGAGTTTGGGGAGAACTAAGCACAAATATGTAGAGATGTTTTGAAGCAGGTGTTTCGGTTTTAAATAAGACGGCTGTTTCGGGGAAGAGTCCCGAGGTGCACGTAAGGAGCTGCGCATCTCCGTCTGCCGTGTACCGCGCGGCCCGCGGGGCTGTCAGCCCAGCTCAGCCCAGCGCAGCCCGGCCGCTCCGCGCCCCGCTCCGCGCCCCGCTCCCTCCACACCGAGTGCTGGCAAAAGTTTTGCGCTTGTACCAGGTCCAAGCTCCACAGCTGGGTCTTGTCATCCGAGCTGCCTGCCTTGGCCAAGGGCTGCTTTTCTCCCCTTGCTGTGTTGTTTTTGGTTGGTTTTTTAATTATTTTTTTTCTTGGCAATGGTAGGGGAAAAAAAAACCACCCGAACTACAGGGGAGTGTATGTACACATGCACACATATCTGTGCGTGTGCACACATCTATGTATATAATGTAGCTGTTTCCCAGCGCAGGGAGCTGTGCAGAGTCCGTGAGTTGTCAGTCATATGACAGCGATCCCCTGGTGCTAATTACCTCGGTCGGGAAGGAGGAAGAGCGGAGGCTTCTTCCCTTTAATGGACATATTTTGTTGCGCTTTTTTTCCCCTTTTTTTCCCCCTCTTTTTTTTTTGTTTGTTTGTTTTTCTCTCCCTAATTTGATCCGGGATGGCAGGAGCTGCGGTGGCCGCTGACATTTTCGCGTTACCCCGGGGGGGCCGGGGCCGCTGGCTCCGCTCCCCAGCCGGGCGCTGCTCAGCCCGGTGAGCAGATCAAATACCTGCTGCCTTTCCAGAAGGACGAAACCTTTCCGAGAAGGTTGCGATGCAAAGCGTTACAACCTTCGCATGCTTACTAACTGTATGCCATGCTTTTTTTTTCTTTTTTTTCTTTTTTTTTTTCTTTTTTTTTTTCTTTTCCCTCCCCCCTTTCCCCTTTCAAAGAGGCGGCTTCATAGTACGTGATTGAAATGGAGCTAAGTAGTTTCCTTCAGGCATTTGGGTTTTTGGCGAAGGGCCAGCCCTCGTTCCCAGTAGCCTTCAGAGGCATTTAAACTCCGAGAGAGCTTCACTCCGGTCCCCATTACTAATTACCTAATGAGGAATTTAAATTAGCTGGGAATATGAAAGTTTAACAAGATCTTACTAAATGCCTTTTTTTACCTGTTTTCATGGAAAATCACTACACTATTGTGTTGTCCCTGTCGAAACCTTTTTTGTTTTTAACGTGCATTGCAAACTAGTCACCTAATTATAGACAAATACATAAATATTGTGTGCATCAGTGGGTTTGGTTTTGGGGCTGTTTGGTGGGGGGGGGGGGAGTTGTGTTTTTCCTGGTTTTGCCCACATTCCTAGCCTGGCCAGAACATCTGACCCAGTTTACTGGAGCAGTACTGGGGGAGAACGGCGGCTGCTCCCGTGGCAGCTCCGCTCTTGGACAGATGGGAAGGGGCTGTGAGGGGAATGTCTGGCATTTGGGATCAGGTTTTGCTACCGGGCTTGGAAGAGATGATCTTGCTAAAATGAGTAGAGTTTGGTATGGAAACTTGGTGTGTCCATTTTCTGTGTAATGCTTCCATATGGATCCTTTCCTATAGTGGAAAGAATTATCAGCTTGTTGCCATAACAGTTCATACCCCCTTTCTTTTTTTTTTGTTCTGTGAAAATGGCTAGAAAGTCAGCAGGGTGAATTGAAATTGAAAACCGCAGTTTCACCCATTTAGGGTGGTTTTGTTTTTTGTTTTGTTTTGTTTCATGGAGTGGAGGGGAATGCAGTTGCGGGGGGGGGGGGAGGTTGTCCATGTACTGTTGCATGTATATTTGAGCAGAGTACTTTCTTGGCAGATGGTCAGGGTTTTAAAAGGAAGTCTCCTTTGGCATTGCGTGAAAGAAAGAGAGATGACTCATACAGTTGCACTCTTGGCCAGGAGATAAAGTTCTTGTTCATTGTGGGACTCCCAGCAGGACCTCAGAGTAATTTCCCCTTTTGCATCCTATAGAATAGGACATTTCTATTCTGGAAGTTTTTTCTCCCCTCTCCTCTGTTGTTGAAGTTCCCCGTGTTCCTCCAAACACGCACGGGAGCAATTGGAGTTATGTGGCATGCATGCAAGTACGCTTGGAAATGACATTCTTTGAAAGTCGAGTGTGCTGCGTTCTCATGCACAGGAAATGGGAGGATGTCTGCTGCTCCATTGATGTCCCCAGAAGACGGACCCGCAGCTCCGCAGCCATGCTGAAATGTGGCTTTGTTTTCTGACACAGCGTTTGGGTTTTAACTGCGTGTCAGAGCACATTGTGTTCGGTTGGGTCCTTTCAGCCTCCTGTTTGTGAGAGAGAGATACAAAACAACTTGAAATTAGACGAGGCGCGAGAGCAAAGTGTAATTATTTGTTGTGGTTCTTTATGGTCCTTTTCAACGTCAGCCTACTGAAAACACAGATTTTATGATGAGAGTGATGATAATTTGACTGACTCATTAGAATGCTATTTTGGAAACCAAAGCTGACTTGCACCTTCAGCTGTGCGTTTGAACTCCTGCCCAGGTCTCGAAAACTGATTTCTTTTCATCGTAACAGTCACCTAGTTACGGCTGGAGGAGCCTTTAATTTGTTTTGAACCTAGAAACCTCAAATCGAACGTACTACAATCCTGCTTGCTTTTTGAAGTGTAAAATACAATTGGGTTTATTTTTAAGCAAGCTTGTAACTTTTCTCTTTTTTTCTTCCTTCTCTTTCACCTAGACATGTTTGGAGCTGGAACGGTATCTTCAAAGTGAGCCCTGCTATGTTTCTGCATCTGAAATCAAATTTGATAGCCAAGAGGATCTCTGGACCAAAATTATTCTGGCACGTGAGAAAAAGGAGGAATCTGAACTGAAGAACACGTGTGTCCCAAAAGAGGACAATCTTACTAGTCAGAACTTAGAGACCAACAGTTTGAATTCTGACGTGAGCAGCGAATCTTCAGACAGCTCTGAGGAGCTCTCACCCACGACAAAGTTTACCTCTGACCCTATAAGCGATGTTTTAGCCAGTTCAGGAAACTTGAGTTCGTCTGTCACTTCCACTCCCCCTTCATCTCCTGAGCTGAGCAAGGAGCCTTCTTCCCAGCTATGGAATTGTACGCCGGGTGAGTTGCATTCACCGGGAAAAATTCGTACTGGTACCGCTGGAAAGACTGCAGAAAAAGGTACACCCGCCAATGGGGACACCTCGCCAGATGGCAGAAGGCGCGTTCACAGGTGTCATTTTAACGGTTGCAGGAAAGTTTACACCAAAAGTTCACATCTGAAAGCACATCAGCGCACTCATACAGGTTAGTAACCGTATGTTTATTAAGAGTTGGCAAGTACTGTAGGGAATACCCCTGACTGGTGGTGGTGTCACAGCGTTACACAATCACTGGGTGGGAGCCCAGGTTTGGAGAGATGATGTAATAGCAGTAGAGGCTTACCAGCATGGACGACATCACTTCCTCATTCTCTTCGTAAGCGAGCTGAAGCCAAGACAGTTGGCAGTAGATTAGTCCACTGTCATAGCGAATAGCAGCCATTCGTCTAAATAGGCAATAGTTGGGAAGCTGCAGTGGCATGCGGTCTTCAGGAGCAAAGTTCTAGCCAAAGTAGACGCTAGACCTTTGTGGATGTTTATTTCTAAAACAGAAGCGAGCTGAGACGTCCTTACAAAAAAAGGAACATCATTTCCAAAAATCGGTCAGATCACTAAATGCTGTACGAGCTTGTTTTCATGGTTCGGTCTACATCAGCTCTATTCAATCGGACGTCCCAAGGCCTTGATTATATAAAGTGTAGCTATAGCTGTAAACCATTTAACAGTTTTGTGTGCCATCGTTATCAGCAAAAATCTTGGGAAGCCACAGAGTGTTGTGGTCCTTCTAATGTATCTGCCTAATTTGACTTACAAATGTATGATTTACTGTACAATTTCATCCCAAAATACTGAGCAACAGCATTTTATTGTTATGGAATGTGAACTAAAAATAACAATCCTGTGTGTTATTGGGAAAGAAAGTGAGGAAGATACACACTTCAGGGCTTTTATAAATATTTTATGGTTGAAGTAGCGTGCTGATTTGCTTGTTTGAGCATTATTATTTGACATCTTTTTATGACAGCAGTTAGATATGTAGAGCTGTGCCTTGGCTCAATAGTCATCGTTCACGCGAGGAATTGACCTGGCGTTCTTGGTGTGCCAATCCAAAGATCTATATGTTTGGGTTTTGGTTTGTTTTTTGGTTGGTTTTTTTTCGTTTTTTCCCCAAGATGTGGAAAGAGAATTCAAGGAAAAGAACCTATTTTGACTTGTGAGCTCAGCATTTTGTGGCTTTTATGGGAAGTCTGAGCAAGCTCAGATGCTCCCATTGTCATGCAGAAGTCAGATAAAACAAGATTATTTCAAGAGGAAAGAACAACTTCCACTGAAACCGTGGTGGTTGAGCAGACATAAATAGCTGCCAGCCTCAGAAGTATTGCAGAACTGTTGTCCTGGTGCAGTCTGGCTGAGAACGTTCCTGTGAATAGAAGTGGTATTTCTTGAATGCTGAAATAGCAGTGTTCAAAGTGGTGTGCAGGCTTTTCCAAGAATATGTGGCTCAGCAGAAAGGAGGTTGCATGTTATGCAGATGAGTGAGTGACAGAGGACTTTGATGCAATACGGTAGCCTAATTGCATTTTGGAGCCTAGCTGTGCTGCTGTCTTTAATCACCTTTATGAGGAGAATGGTACCTGTTTGGGAGTAAGCCTGCCATTACGGATGAACAGGAATGGTAGAAGGTTGGATTTCTTTGTTTCCTGTGAGCCTGTTTAATCGCTTTTTTTTTTTAATAAGAATGAGATTATTTGATGTGCTGTGCAGCAAAATAATTAAGTAGGAATCGTGTGGATGAATTTTGCAAGCCTTCTTTGCCTACGTGTTCTGAAGCATTCAGATAGGTTATATAAAATCGGTTGTCTTTGGGGGACGGAGGACGTTTACATAGAAAATGAATGGGATAGCACCTATCTTTCTTTGAATGAAGTCATGACTAACGTCTAATCTGCTTTCTTTGTAGGGGAAAAGCCTTACAGATGTTCATGGGAAGGGTGTGAGTGGCGTTTTGCAAGAAGTGATGAATTAACCAGACACTTCAGAAAGCACACTGGTGCCAAGCCTTTTAAATGTAGTCACTGTGACAGGTATGTGACTGAAATGCACCTTTTTAAATAGTTATTTTTAATGCTTGTTGGAAAGTGAGTCTAGGCTGCCTTTCACATATGAAGGAATCATTTAGGAACACAACCGTGTCTGGTATTTTTAGGGGATTGCTGTATATTTAGACTGGAAAAAAACCTTCCATTTTACTAATCACGGGGCTGTGGTTTGGAGCCTGATGTTGTAGATGAGTCTTGAGAAGTCCCTGGTGTTACCACCCATCAGCAGAGCTCCTGGGTACCCACAGACACCTTGAGTGCTCCGGTGTATCCAGGGAATGCCAAATCCCTCCTCCACCGGCCATGTTTCGGAGTAGCAGAGCAAGGCGGGATGCCTCAGCCACGCGTACCGCGTGCCAGTGACCATGGGCTAACGCGCAACCTGACTCTTGCCTTGCAGGTGTTTTTCCAGGTCTGACCACCTGGCCCTTCACATGAAGAGACACCTCTGAGTGGGTCAAGAGGTGAATCCTGCGGGCTAAGAGGCGTCAAGGTTGAAGAGCCTTGAGCGGAGGGATGCGTGTTCCAGCCAAAGCATGCCATTTTGCACCCTACCCAGTTGCCTCCAGGACCTCACTTCCTTGAAGGTCTTTTGAGGGCTAATAAGTCATGTAAGAAACGGCATAGCAACCGCGGTGCGTGATGTTTGGGATTTCCTGGACTCATACACTGGTATCTAACCTTCTGAGTGGCTCCTAAGCCTTTGCCGTGAGCATGTGCACTGAGAATGTTAATGATTGGGCGACTGTATGCGATGAGGATCTCTTGATGACTGTATGCTGAGGCACATTTTTTTTCTTGTGGTTGTTTTATAACTGTAAGAGAAAAAAAATAGTCTGAATGTCTTGTATGTGAGGAATATCTCGTGAGATGGGACGACCACCAATCATTTCCAAGGGGTGGGGGGAGGGGTGTCTGCACCTTTTTAGAGGGAAAACGAGAGGGAAAAGGGGGGAATAAAAAGAGTCAGGATGCCAGAATGGAGATGGGGGACCTCCCCGTTCCTGTGTGAGAGGAGCTTTAGGTGTCTGGTGCAGCTATTAAACGTGCAATGTGTCAAGTAGCTTGTTTTACTTGCTACAGAGCTCATTTGTAATCCATTGTATAAGCTGTGTATTTACAAATGTAACACAACTATAACTTTTCATTATAATACAAAGGTTATTGCATGGTTCTGGGGAACTATATGCTTTTCCATTCTTTAATCAGGACTGCAGTTTTGATTCCAGTTAAGAGCAGCTAAAATACAATTGGTCTAATGTTACATAATGTATGGAACATGAATAATTTTTTCTGTTGGGTGGATAAAACCACTATTGGTTAGAAACTGATTTTTCTCATGCAGCTAATTTTTCTCTTATTTATGCCTTGAGGACTAACTTCTGGTTTTCTAGCTGTTAATGCACTGTTGACCTTAATAATGGTGCCTTATGCAAGTGACCTTCTCTTGTAGGGGGTCTTATACAGGGGTATGGGTGATGCATGCTTTATTAAGGCTCTCTTTTCACCTGGCATTGTACTGTATCAAATGTATAATATGAGGGGAAAAAAAGGTTACTTCCAGGGTCCTCCTTCACAAAGACAAATATAGAGAAAAGTCGTTCATGTCAGTACAGTATTTGTTTAACTTAGACAATTTGACTGTGTTACAGTATAATGCATATGCCAATTGAATACCTGACCAGTTCTGCCACCTTGAGACTTTTTTTATATTGACCTTGCACAACAACTGTGTATATACACACCCCAACTGTACTTAATATGTCAAGTTTTCATACATATTAAAGATACAGAAGTATTAAAAGATGTATTTGCTTAAAAGGCACAAGTTTCACATCTATATATCTAGCTATCTGTTGGTCATACAGAAAGAAATTATATTACTTTTTTTTTTAAAAGTGGGCAGAAAAATAATTGTGTATGTATATTTGTGTGTACAGTCTGTGTATGTGTGTATATATATAGATAATATATAAATATTTTTTTTAAAAGGAAAAAAATTAGAACACATAGCTAGAAAATGCCACAGCCCATCAAAATATTCCCTCTCCCCCCTGCAATACGGTCATTAAGGAGACAAAGAAATGAAAGATACAGTTAATTAAAATCTGGCATTTTTAGAGGCTTTACCTTTAGCTTAATGGTATGCTAAAGGCTTTGTTGGCATTCAGTCCTTCTCAGACTGCTGACTGTGTTTTGTAGTTATTAGGTTGTCTGGAATAGCGTATCTGTGGCCATTTAAGAATGATATGAACCGAATATTGGCATGCTAAAAGAATATTAGCTGTGTGCAGATGAAGTACGCTCGGGTTTTGGCCTTCCAGCTTACTGGAGGACCTCTGAGTGAGCTAGTCGTTGTGGTGGTTGAGCTCTAATTTTACATAGTTCAGCTGAAATAAAGACTGTTTTTTCCTAGAGTAGAAATAGTCTGTCCAAAAGCAGTATTTTTCTTTTTTTTTTTTTAAAACCAGCTCACTACAGTCGATGCAATGAAACACGTGACCTGTTTCTTTTTCTATTTATTCTTGGTCTTGCTTACTATGCTAATATTTTGGTATATCTTCCTGGCAATGTATGTAGATAAGTGGTTTAAAAAAAAGTATATGCAAGTGATCTGGTTCTAAGGAACACACAGGCTTAAATCATTCTCATTTAATTTTTGGTTTAAATTGCCTGAAAATGCACTTTTTTTTTTTCTTCCCCGAAACAAACAAAATTTCCTAGAAAATGGATTTCTGTGTAGGGTTGGGTTTTGTTGTATTTTTAACTCCTTGTTTGCTTTGTCCTTGGCTTAGCCATAATTCTTATAAACAAGAAAGTAAGCAAAAGCAAAAACAAACAAACAAAAAACCAACCCCAAACAAAAAAAAAATTAAACTTGCACTGGCTTGTCTCAATTGTGAAATACCATCAGACTTGTGTTGATGGGGTGGGGCTGTGTGCCATATGTCAAATGCCTGTAATTTTCTTAATAAGCAAGTACATTTTGTTCAGGTGATAACTGAGCCTCAATCAAGCTGAAAAATAAAAAAAAATAAAACATTTTTGCTTGAAATTTAAGAAGAAAAAGTTTCTATTAGTGAAATTTCTTTTTTTGTTTTTGAAGCACCCTGTTATCTAAAGAATCTCTTTGTAAGATTTTTGTAAAAATTTTGTTTTACAAGATTTTATTTGAAATTGTTTTTTGCAAGATTGTTATATTTCTGTATGAATGTATTTTTTATTGGAATAACATAAAAAGAAATTCTTATCAGCATCATGTGTCTGGTTTCATCTTTCTCCTCTCTGATGTCCTACACACCAAACGATGTCAAATACTATTTCAGCGCTTTGCCTTGAGTCACCTGGTCATGGGTAGAAACACCTTTGAGTCAGGTCGCTTTGTGGAAGAGAAGCCCTGATGGGAAAATAATTTTGGCAGTAGAAACTAAAAATTCTTCCATATCTGAACAGCTGTTGCTGACTCATCTTTTGTCTCAGTGGAATAAATAGTTAATGCGATTGTTACTGCAAGACGGCACCTTTATTCCAAATCGTTTGTTCTGGAGAGGTGAATGCATGCAGGACAAGTTCCGCATGTGGGAAAGGAGCTTCAGTGGGCATTTAAAGCGAAGGAAGAAACCAGGAAGGCGATGGCTGGGCTGGAGGCACTTGTCCTGCACTTTGACTGCAGAGCATGGGCCTTTGAACTGCCTGGTCGATGGGGAAGCAAGCCCGAAACCTTGAAGGTGCAGTTGTGGGAAGGAATGCAGGGAAGGAACCACGTGAGATTGGCCAGGCCCGGATGCACAGATCTGAGTCTGCTGTAGGGCTGACCTGACCCACATGCTGGTGGTGACCTTCAACCAGCCAAACACGAGCCTCTATGAACTGCATTTTTTCAGAGCAATGGCTCTTCAAAGCATGCCTGGCATGTATGCTGGCTTGGGACACATGCAGAACTTGTTTAATGTTGCCTTGTGGCTTCTGCTTTGCTCCTGCTGGTGTTAAAAATCTCTTCAGCATCAAGTGAAACCATTTGGCAGAAAAAGCAAGGTTCTATGCTGAGAAACTGACTTTGAACAGGTGAATTCAGTTCACAGTAACTGAACGTTTTGTTGTTTTAGATGAGAAATGGTCTAAAAATGATGCAAAAAAGAACTGAATAAATACAGGTTGAGGCAGAAGTAGTGTGAAGGAGAGACCCTTGCTACCTCCCTCAGTTAGCCCTGCAGCAGGCTAGTAAGAAGATAATATACCTCTGTATAGGCAAGGAAAAAATGGCAACTTAGTGCAAATTCATGATCTGCAATGAGAAGGACATATTTAATTTTACCACTGGTACTATATCTCACATAATGAAACACAGATGTCTTCTGGGAGACTTAGTTACAGTTGCAGTAGAAATAGAAAAGGCTACCAAGGTTTAGGGATTGTGAAATTTTGCCTCCTCATCTGTATACAACATAGAAATGGAAATTTTTTTAAAGAACTGAGCTTGACCCTTGGAGGTTCTCCACCCAAAATGTTCAATGGGTGTGTAATACAGAACAAGGATTGGCAATTTTTTGCCTGTTTGTTGGGTGTGTGCTGTCTATGTCTTATAGTACCTTGTAAAAAAAAAAAAAAAAAGGCCTGATAACTCCATTATTAACTCCCTTTTTTTCTCAGAGAGATTGTACTGAAAAGATAGCAGTGTTCAGGAAAAAAAAAAGGCTAGTGAAAGAGCTATTGGGCAACAAGGAAACTACAAAGCAGAAAGCAATAGCCATTTCAGGGTTAGTGCATTTCAACATGCACAACTACTGCAGGCTTGTGTAATGCCAGATTTTGAAATGCAGAGGAGATGGCAAGCAATGCGAATTTGAGGGTGAAGAAGTCAGGTGTCTTAGGTATGGACCTGGATCAGTAGCCTCAGCAAGTTCCAACAACTTCAACTGAGGTCAACAAGGTGAAAATGAGGGCAGAGCCTGTGGGCCAACATGTTAGCTTCTTGCTGCAAAGGTTAGATATATCATGTTTGTGCACTTAGGCACACATAGGTGCATGCAAAAGTCAAGATGAAGCAGTTTAAGACTGCTCCATGATTTTACCAGGCACAGAGGTGAGACTGACCGGTCTATAGTTCCCCAGGTCTTCCTTTTTTCCCTTTTTAAAAATGGGGGTTATGTTTCCCCTTTTCCAGTCGGTGGGAACTTCACCGAACTGTCACAACTTCTCAAATATGATGGATAGTGCCTTAGCAACCTCATCCTCCAGTTCTGTCAGGACCTGTGGACGCATCTCATCGGGTCCCATGGACTTGTGCATTTTCAGGTTCCTTCGATGGTCTCAAACCTGATCTTCTCCTACGGTGGGTGATTCTTCATTCTCCCAGTCCCTGCCTTTGCCTTCTATGACTTGGCTGGTGTGGCTTGAGCACTTGCTGGTGAAGACTGAGGCAAAAAAGTCATTGAGTACCTCAACCTTTCTCCATATCCCGGATAGCCATTTCCTTCTGGAGAGGGCCCACATTTTCCCTGGTCTTTCTTTTATCTTTGACGTACCTATAGAAGCTTTTTTTGTAGCTCTTGATGTCCCTGGTCAGATTTAATTCTAGCAGGGCTTTGGCTTTCCTAACCTGATCCCTGGCTGCCTGGACAATTTCTCTGTATTCCTCCCAGGCTACCTGCCCTTGCTTCCACCCTCCGTAGGCTTCCTTTTTTGGGTTTGATTTTGTCCAGGAGCTCCTTGTTCATCCATGCTGGCCTCCTGGCATTTTTGCCTGACTTCCTCTTGGTTGGAATGCATGCTCCTTCACTTGGAGGAGGTCTCCCTTGAATACTAACCTGCTTTCTTGGGGCCCTCTTCCCTCCAGGGCTTTGTCCCATGGTACTCTATCAAGCAGGTCCCTGAAGGGGCCAAAGTCTGCTCTTCTGAAGTCCAGGGTAGTGAGCTTGCTATGCGCCCTCCTCACTGCCCTAAAGATCTTGACCTCCACCATTTCATGCTTACTGCAGCTAAGGCTGTGCTTGAGCTTCACAGTCCTCACCAGCCCCTCCTTGTTGGCAAGAACAAGGTCCAGCGTGGCACCTTTCCTCGTTGGTTCCTCTATCACTTGGAGAAGGAAGTTATCATCAATGCATACCACGAACCTCCTGGATTGCTTATGCCCTGCTGTGTTGTCCCTCCAACAGATACTGGGGTGGTTGAGGTCCCCCATGACTACCTAGGCTTGTGAACATGAAGCTGCTCCTATTTGTCTATCCACTCAGTCTTCCTGGTCAGGTGGCCTGTAGCAGACCCCCACTATAGTGTCCTCTGTCCCTGCCCTTCCTTTAATCCTCACCCATAAGCTCTCAGTCAGTTCCTCATCCATCCCCAGGCAGCTCCATGCACTCCAGCTGGTCATTGACATAGGGGGTGACACCCCCTCCTAACCTCCCCTGCCTGTCCTGCCTAAAGAGCCCATATACTTCCATTCCAACACTCCAGTCATAAGAGCCATCCCACCATGTCTTGGTGATGCCGATGAGATCATAGCCCAGCAGGCGTGCACACGTCTCTAACTCCTCTATGCTACGTGCGTTTGCATTGGGGGCATTTCAGATGGGCCCCGATGAAGCTGGCTTACTGGCTGGAGTGGCTGGAATTCCTTTGTGCTGTACTTCAGGTGCTCTCCTGCTGACCTATGATCCTTCTCCCAGCTCTGGGTATCTGTCGCTGGCAGAAAGCAACTTTATTTTAAAGCCTTCTTCACCACCTTGGCAAGCCTCTGACCGAAGATGCCCTTCCTCTTCTCTGACAGATGGACCCCATCAGCCCCCAGTAGACCAGGTTTCTCAAAGCAAGTCCCATAGTCTAAGTAGCCGAGCCCCTGGCTGTGGCACCAGTTCTGTAACCATTTGTTGACTCGCCAGATCTGACTGGCCCTTTTGTACCCCTTCCCTTTGACCCAGAGGACTGATGAAAATTTGCACAACTGTGTATGTATTATAAATACAGCATGACTTTGAAGTTCACGATTGACTAGAGATTGCTATTTTCTTAAATTGGATGTTCATATTGTTTAGAAGTTACTGTCTCTCTCCCTTCTAAACCATATTACGATTTGTCACAAGCTGAATCTAGAATTGTGCCTGTTAGAGTATGTTGAAGACAGGCTGTATTTTATTCTTTCCACTTTAGGCATCGTTCATGGTACCTCTGCCTTTGTATCCGTCTTTTACCTCTTCCATTCTTCTCAACTACGTGAGCATTCACTCTTTATTTTCTTGAATTGCACTGAAAGCTCTGCGGAATAAAAACAACCTCTGTAAATCGCACAAATAACAGCAGCAAAATTACAAACAAGGAGGAGGAAAAACACTATGGTGATCGCTTCAAAAAGTAGCTGAGTGTTATTTATGCAGCACCAAAGGAGTACGTGATCTTACATATTCATACAACAGGGAGAGACAACCTTTAATAAGAGGAAAGCTCCATGGTCCATCCATTGGAGGTCTTCTAAGCCTTGTCTGGAGAGGAGAGTTAAGGTAGACTGAAACAGTGAGGGAACAAGAGTGGGAGGGGGCAGGTAAGAAGGTTTCCCCTCTGCTTTTTAAAGCATAAAAGGACCTGTATTTCCCCCTTATTGCTCCATTTTTCAGAAAATCCTTGGAGACAAAATGGCTCGGATAGGAAATCTCTGCAACGCTTCTTTCTCGAACTGTTCCAACTTTGCTTCCTCAGGTACCGCCAGTTTATAGAGCAGGCAGCACCACCAATACTCTAGTTCTTTATTTCTGGTGACAAGAGGTTACTGAGCAGCTCATACCCCCACAGAAGTCTGCCTGATTTTGCTTCATCCCATGGGTCTGTGTGGCCAAGAGGCATTGACTGGTGCTTCTGAAATAAAGCCTCTGACATGGCAAGAAACTCAGCTGAGAATATACAGTCCAAGGCAATAGTATCTTTATTTTTTCCCCTTTAGCTCTTTTACCTCTACACTGGCTGTTTCATTGCTTATTCATGGTCCCTAGATATATGGCATTTATTTTTGATCAAACCTGTAGCAATACTGTCTCATAACCATTTGAGCTCTTACATATAAGGGAGAATGAGCAGACAGAGTATTGCTTTTGCTCATAGGTCTACAGAGGTTTAATCAGTCTAGGATTCATTGGAGCTACCCTGGGAAATAAGGGCTTGCAGGTTCACGCATTAATATTGTGAGGCCTTGGTCAAAAACTCATTTAAGTCAAGGAGAAATTCCTCACTGAATTCAACTTGCTCCAGACACAGTCATTTTTTCATAGAGGTGAACCTGAGGAGGAGGTACATTTGAAATCCATTCAGAACCAAATTTTCATTCAATGACATTTATGACTGCATTTTGTCCATTTCCCATGAACATTTAATATCTGGAGTTTAGGAATGCAAGCATTGCAAAGATGATTTTTTTTAACAGAATTGTGATTTTTTTTTTTCTGAAATGTATTTTTGATTGCAGACTGATGATTAACCTTGTAATTTGTTCTGCAGTTTCAGTTACACAACAGCTACATAATAATTTTGTAAGTTATAGCAGTGACTATATTGAACTGTTATGTTTTCAGTCTGAATGCTTCACAAATTATTAGCTGAGAAATTATTAACTGAAGAAATTAACTGGATTTTTAGGATACCATAGCAACAAAGGCGGCCTATGGCTTTAAAAAAAGTGCTGCATCAGATACAAGCCAGCACATTTTGTTAAAATAAAGAGAAACTATTCAGAATTTGCAATTGAGGCTGCAGATCGGTCATGTTCTTGAAATATAGGTTTATAATTTGTCACAGGAAAAATAACTCCATAAAGCAAAACCGCTAAGGTGTTTTAAGATGATCTATTATGCGGAGGTGTCTAGTGCAGCCATTTTGGATTGGTGTCATGATAGGAAACAGATGGTATATGTGTTTATGTTTAACATTTAAGGAGGTATAGAAAGCAATTGGGAGGTGATGTATTTTGTTAATGGGTGAGTAAAGCCTCGTATCTACAGTTAAAATAGAATGTAAAAAACAACCGACATTTTTTCAGCACAAATGAGGCAATGCAACAACATGCTTAAGTAGATTTATTTGACTTGTTTCACTTTAAATAATTTTAATGAGAAATTCTCTAAATGTTTTTGAGCAGAGATAGAAAGTAATCTGGTAACCACATGTCTTGATGTAAGCCAAGCTGTTCTTTAACAGCACTTTCTTTCAATACAATATAAATTTAGCTGGAATTAGCATTGCTGAATATTAGTCCCTCAGTGCCTCACTTGCTAAACCTCCATCTTCTTTTTATTGCCTCTGTGCATTTCAGAAGCAGAGTGTGTGGTCAGTTCTGGACAAAGGCAAATTATCTAACGGGACTGGGGAAGGGAATGCATTTGCTGAATTCTGTAACCTAACAAATACCTTGGTAATAATTCAGGAAGGTAGCAGATCTGCACTGGATACAGTAATATATTTTTCCTGTAACGTGCTACCTTTTGGATTTGATACTGAATATATCAAAAATCTAGTTATGCATGCAAAGCTGTATTTTTCTGAATTTTATGTACTTCACCTTACCGTATGTTATTTCATTTATAAGATTTATCTTTGAACATGCAGAGATAGTCAAAGACTATTGTTCATTTCCAAGCTTCGCTAGGCAAGTTACTCAGTCTTCTGGGTTTTCCTTTATTTGTTTTTGCTAACTATGGAGAGGACATTCAGGGCAACTGGATTTTAATAGATCATCGCTGTAATTAATTATTCATCAGCAGTAGAAGTATTAGCAGTAGTAGTCAGACATGCAGAGGAGGCTAAGATCTTACCATGGTGAACCTACAGGGAGGGAGGCTCTTCCACCCAGGTTCTGCCTAATTAGACCACGGCACATTTGGAATTACCCACATTCAAAGAGAGAGAAAGTAGTTTTGCAAACTGTTCTGATGATCTCAGCAGTTTTCATTTTCCTGGTCAGACAGATAATACTGTTGATATTTTATCAAAATTCCATTCAGTCCCGTCTGCCTGACACAGATGAACTTATTCTGGACACCAGGATGAGAAATCACCATGCAGAACACTGGGTTTCAGTGCATTTCAGTGAGCAGTTTTAGGTGGGACCTTGTAATGCCAATCCCTGTCTCACGATTGTGGTATTTCTTATCATTTCATGATTTTGTTTTCTATTTCTAACAACCTTCTTCCGGCAATAACTTTGGTATATTCTATGTGAAATGCTTTGGACCTACTGAGATTTCTTCTTAATTTGAAAAAATTGTTAAGAATTAATCTTTAATCCCACAGATAGGAAGGAGTAAATAAGAGATGTAATAATGTTATAGTATTAATGGGATTTGAGCCTCAGTAGGAAATAGATGCATTATTCATAAGGATTGATGGTCTTTAGTGTCCCAACAGCCCCTTGTGGGGCTTTGGAGGTATTAGACTGGTCACTGGAGAGAAGGTTGCTCTAATGTTCAATAAGCTAAACTAAAAATATAGCTAGAATTGTAAAGCAAAACCTAATCAAATCCTAAATATAAATATGATGATACAAATCCATCCCCTAGTTATCTCCAGAAACCACCCTGCCTCAAAGGGTTGTCAGTGACTTGTCCCTTATTATCTTTAATCAAGCAGAAGAGAGAGGCATTGAACACCACAGTGGATCTGTATAACAAGGCACTGCAGGTGAAATCTATAGCGCTGTGCTTCCTGCTATACGTGTGCTGCCGGCTGGACCCTGCTCCACAAGCGAAAGAAAGGGCAGCGAAGAGACAAAGGGATGCAGTGTTTACACCGTGCCTGTGAAGTCCTCTGTAGCTCCTTCTAACTTCCATCTCCAGTTCCAGGCCACAGATGCTTCATGGGGCAAAACCGGCCTGGATGCCTGTAGGTAAAAGTTATGTGGTAACACGCCACAAAGCAGCTGACTAAAGGAGATTTCTACAGCAGGTTTCCAGCACTTACACAGATGGGATCTACCCAGACTCTGGTCTCTGTGTTCTGTGACAGGACATTATTTATCTGAACTATAACAGACGACTTGAACAAAAAAAAGAAAAAAAAAAAAAAGAAAAAAAAAAGAGTGTGTATGTGTGTATTCTTCCATTTTTCCAAACCAATTAGGCACTGCAGTTTGAATATCTGTCTGAGAAGCTAAAACTGCTAGTCACCAAACAAATGTAACTGTGTAATTCAATATTAAAAAATATCTTTTTCATTAGACATTAAGTATCTTGGGATAATGATGAGGTCATAAAAGACTAATGTGTTTGGCCAGGAGAGAGAAGAAGATTCATAAAAGAATAAAGAGCTGTGGTATACGGCTCCTTTTGGCATCGAGGGTGGCACCCAAAGCCTGCTCAGGGAAATACTTGTGTGTGCAGATACTTTAATGCAAAGCAGATTTAAGCCTCGATTCTGCAATAAGCTCTGTGCAAACAGCCTTCTGACCCTCACCTTCTGTCCCCTGAGACACCAAAAAATTGTACAGGACTTCTTCTGAGCTCCACAGAGGACAGGGACCATCCCTGATAGGCATGCAGAGCCCCAAAGGAGATGTCCTCCCGGGGCTGTGCTGCACCAGGACCCTGATGGGGATAAACTGAAGTGGGGAGAGTGGGTCTAATTTCAGAAGGATGCAGTTCTTTGTGATACTGGTGTTTGAAAACAAAAAATCAGAGCAAAGGAGCTGACAGACAAAATCTTCAGCCTTTATACTGTGGCACTGGCTTTTTTCAGTGTTTGATGAGAGACCCTCAGTTTTGTGCCTGCCTAGGTATCCCCTACCAGAGGAGGAAGAGGCAGTACCCCCCGATTCCCCATACACTTTACTGTGTCCTTTCAACCCATGACATGTAAGTATGAGCTTAAATTTAAGGCTAAAATTAAGTTCTTAGTATGAAGATATTAACAAAGAAAAAAATAATGACAGACTATAAGGAGCCCAAGAATCTTCATATTTTTTGTTACCATTTATATACATATGCACACACACATGCATAAATGGAAACAGATTTTTTTGTCTAGGATTTTTATTTTCTATATGCTGTTACATTCCAATAAAACAGCATCCTTCAACAGTCATCTGTGGGACTGATAATCAGCCTTAAACTAGGGTGTAAGATGAAACCAGCTGAAAACACTGAACAAAATCAAACAGCGTGTGCTAGTGAAACAGATGCAAAAAATAAAAAAAAAATTAAAGGCAAAAAATAAAGCCAACTCTCAGAGTTCTTTTGAATTTAACACTTTGTGGGAATATGAGTAACCTAAGCACGTCAACCTTGAAGTTGTTGATGGTGGCATTCAATGAATCATAGATCCAAGCTTCCACAAGTTAGGAACCACGTCATAAAAAAAATAAATTACTAAGTGCAAGATTGCCTTAAAAGTCTGAAAATTAAAATAACGGTAATATGACACTCACGGGTTTTTTTCCAATTTAAATTCTGTATTTTGGATCCAGCAGGGTGCATTCAGAACACATTTTCATGATATTCTTTACAATGAAGGTTAGAAATTTCTGTTTTAAAAATGAAAGTTAAGAAACTAAAAAATAAAAAAGGCAGTAGATATTCAAGGTAAATGGTGTGAATTGGTCACCCTGAGGCAAGCGTATGCAAATAAAATCCTTTGCTAGAGTAAATCAGTAGAGTTTCCTTGATTTCATGGGCCAGAAGTTATGAGCCATCTTTCAGGCTGACAGTGTTGGGAAAAAAGTTATTAAGGCAAAAACACCCTCAAAATCTGACAACATGGTCATTCTTTGCCCAAAGTCCAGAGAAGGAGCTGTGCACTTAAAAGTGCGTAAGGAATGTCATTAGGTGTTCCTCTGTGGGAACTCCACATGAGCATGGCTCTGAACTGACTTTTTTTTCCTTTCCGCTGTTCCACATAACATTTTTATCTCATTATTCTTAGCAGTGGTAAGTAACTATGACAGGAAGACAGAGTGGAAAATTAAGGCTTGTTAAGACTATTATACACCAAAAGGATCATGTCATAAATGAGATTTGAGTCTGCCCAGTTTGGGATATAATTAAGTAATCATGTTCAAGGTGGATGGGTTTGAGACAATAAAAGGCCACCGGAGGTTGTTCACTTTCAAAGGGGCAAATCTTTTCATGTCGAGATGTTATGCGGATGTGATTTCGGCAGTGGTGAGGGACACTGGCTCCCTCCCGGCTGTTGAAAGTGGAGCCTTCTGCCCCTGGGAAGGGAAGGCCGATCCGGTGATCCCATCATCCTTCAGGATGATCTTCCTGCCAAGCAAATGCTGTTTTCCCATGTCTCGTTTTCCCTGCGTATATCACCAGTGTGCATTCGCCTCTGGCTTCGGTCTGCAGGAACCTCTCAAGAATGAGAAGAATAAACTCAGCACCCTGGGAAAAGAGTTGCATGTGCTGAAAATTTCACTAGCACTTAATGCACTTTTGAGGAAAGCGTGTTTAAAACCAGTCATCAAGGCTGTGAATAATGAGCATATTCCAATACTATGGACACAACAAGGAAGTGTCAACAAAACCGCAACAGGAAAACAGTGAGGCTTTTTCTTGGCGTCAAGAGAATACAATGAGTCTAATGTTGCTGCTTTCTCATTTTTTCCTATGTTATCAGCATGGAAAGCTGGGCAGGACTTAGCTGAATCACTGCTCACAAGTCAGTCCAAAATCTGAGTGAGTCAAACAGTGTATGGGATACAGTGACATGTGTGCTTAGTGTCAGTGGGGTTTGTCGTGCAATTCTTGAGGGCATAATAGATGAGGGTTTTTTGCCTGCAAGTAGCCGCAATCATTATATGAATCATGTAGGGGAATGATATTGAAAGCTATCATATCATAAAGCTGCAGAGTTTTCCACTGAAAACAGCAGCTTAGAAGAGCTTCAGAAACATGCTAACAAAGGTGGTACCTTGCTGGGATATCTATTATTACACACACACAAAGAGATTGAGCTGACATGGGGGAGGGAGTGTTGGAGGAAGGAGGAAAAGAGAAGAGGGATCATAAAAAGTGAAAAATAATATTTTTAAACGTTATATCCTTCACTTCTGAATTCAGGATTTAAATGCAGAGTATATGTATATTTTTTCTCTAATTATCTTTCTTCCTCCCTCCTCCTTTCTTAATTCCTCAGAAAGGAAAAGTCAGAAAGATCTGTCCTCAGGGTTTTGCCCTGCTATCTTTCGCCTTTTCCAGTCTGCCACTTCTTGAAATGGAAATGATGTTTGTCTATGAATTCAAGCTGTGCGACTACTAAAATATTAGCCAAGACTTAAGTTCTTACTTTGGCAAAATAATTTTGGTTTCAGTGACATTGAGGGGGAGAGGGGACGACACAGACACATGGGATACAGACACCTCCAACAACAACAGTAAATTAACACTGTATTAAAAAAGTCAATCGTCCTACTATTACGTCGGGAAGTTCTTCCTTATCTCCCCTTTGCCATGCAGAGTGCTGTGGAAACGGAGTCCTGTGGGATATGAAGGTTGAAGCACAGTGTGGAAGATGGCTCCCTCCTCATGCTCAGCGCAGGGAAGATTTGGGTAGTAGTGTCCACAAAACCAGCGTTTGCTGGTGGTCACGCTCCTGCGTGGGAGCAGTTGACAGGAGGACAAGCTTTGGGCAAGGAGGGGTGCCGCTGCAGCGGGGCAGGCTCAGCAGCTGTCCCTGTGGCTGTGGCATGGGGGATGACCGATGGGAACCCACTGCCCCATCGCTGCCGCTGGCAGCTTCACCTGTGTTTGCTTTCACGTCTACGGCGCGTGGACAATTCCCACTCTGGCAGTTACATAGCTGCTTTTCCAGATTAAAGTTACCGTAACATAGTATATCATCACCTGCATCACTATTGCATCAGCATTTCCTGGTGATTTTGTCAGCCTTAACTTCTTTGCTGTGGATTCCTAATGACAGGCCACAGCTTAAGAAAGAATTGCATATATTAGTTGTTGTACTTTAGTTGTTAAGTCTTGAAAACAAAGGAAGTCAGACAGTCAGACCTGCTAAGGAATGAGGGAATTAAATTAGCCCACCTGTGCCCCACTGTGCTGAATCTCGTCCAGCTTTCGAGAAATGCTGGTGCAGCAAAAGCAGGTGACAAGGAATCTAACTGGAACAGCGGGAGCAACTAGATTTCAAAGTTCACTCTTGTCACAAACCCTTTTCTTCAGCTTATTAGGTTTGAAATAGCTTGTAAATACATTAAAGAATCCTACTTCCCCTGCTCTTTCTGCAGTACAGGGAACCATGACTCTCCTTGAAGCAAGTATTTTGGGGAAAGAGCTTTGTGTAAAAATGTTGTATTAACATAAAAACAGAAGTGTGTTTCCACAAAATATTCATGGCAAATGTCAGTTTTGCTTAATGAAACATTTCTTAACTATTGTGACTAAGGATCCTTTTTGTTTGTTTGTTTGTTTGTTTGCTTGTGAGATGCAGAAAAGAATAAAATCCATGTTTTTAGAATACATTCAACAGCAATAACTCACACTTAACTATTAATGGAAGCAAATGAATGAAGTGACACAGATTTCTTTTTTGCATTGTTCTAAGAAATAGCTGTGCACAGAAACCTATATTTCCAGCAAGCAAAAATATTTTGTCACTCACAGCTGCTAGACCTATAGGCTAAAGAGCACACAGATAGATATTTTCTAAACTAAAGCTAGAACTTCAGTATTAAATCTAACCATTAGAATACATATGTGAATAATATGTCAGATGAGCACACAACCGCGTGTCTGAAGGACATCAGCTCCTTAAAAATATCATGGGCTCTTTCCCCTTGTGCCAGTTTAAATTTGGGATATCTCCATCAAAGTCAGCAGAGTCATAACAGTGTAAAACTGACATGATAGCAGGATGTGATCCTGCCTGTGTAACATCTGCCATCTTCATCAATTCAAAGACTGAACTTGGGCCATGCATATAAGAAACAGACTTATGTTGCTTTCTGGGGAAGAGACAGCTGCCAAAGAGTTATACTTGTAAAATGTCTGGGATCTAAATGTTAGTCCACCCAGATCCTCTGCAACGTGCCATCAGCAGCCTCAGAGCATCTCACACACAGAAAGACTGAGCTGCCTACCAATACAAATTTGGGCTTTCTTTGAGGAGCAGGAGGTGCACTTCCCACATCTGAGAGCTCTGCACTCAGTCCACCACCCATGGAGGCTCAGGCTCACCCCCACTGCCAGGCACCCACCTGGGGAGACGTTAAGGCAGAACTGGCAGCAGGGCAGCTCTGGCTGCTTTTGAGCAGCCACCAGCTGAGGATGACAACCATAGATGACTGGTTTGGGTTTCAAAATCATAGAATCATAGAATTGTTAGGTTGGAAAAGACCTTTAAGATCACTGAGTCCAACCGTTAACCCAGCACTGCCAAGTCCACCACTAAACCATGTCCCTAAGCACCACATCTACACATCTTTTAAATCCCTCCAGGGATGGTGACCCAACCACTTCCCTGGGCAGCCTGTTCCGATGCTTGATAACCCTTTCGGTGAAGAAATTTTTCCTACTATCCAATCTAAACCTCCCCTGGCACAACTCAAGGCCATTTCCTCTTGTCCTATCGCATGTTACTTGGGAGAAGAGACCGACGCCCACCTAGCTACAACCTCCTTTCGGGTGGTTGTAGAGAGTGATAAGGTCTCCCCTCAGCCTCCTTTTCTCCAGGTTAAACAATCCCAGTTCCCTCAGCCACTCCTCATAAGACTTGTGCTCCAGAGACTTCACCACCTTCATTGTCCTTCTCTGGACATGCTCCAGCACCCCAATATCTTTCTTGTAGTGAGGGGCCCAAAACAGAACACAGTATTTGAGGTGCAGCCTCACCAGAGCCGAGTACAGGGGCACAATCACTTCCCTAGTCCTGCTGGCCACACTATTCCCGATACAAGCCAGGATGCTGTTGGCCTTCTTGGCCACCTGGGCACAGTGGCTGGCTCATGTTCAGCTGGCTGTGAACCAACCCCCCTGGGTCCTTTTCCTCCAGGCACCTTTCCAGCCACTCTGCCCCAAGCCTGTAGCGTTGCCTGGGGTTGTTGTGACACAAGTGCAGGACCCATCACCGAGCCTTGTTGAACCTCATACAGTTGGCCTCGGCCCATTGATCCAGCCTGACCAGATCCCTCTGTAGAGCCTTCCTACCCTCAAGCAGATCAACACTCTTGTCCAACTTGGTGTCATCTTCAAATTTACTGAGAGTGCACTTGATCCTCTCACTCAGATCATTGATAAAAATATTAAACAGAACTGACCCCAATACTGAGCCCTGGGGAGCACCACTTGTGACCGGCCGCCAACAAGATTTAACTCCATTCACCACAACTCGTTGGGTCTGGCCATCCAGCCAGTTTTTACCCAGCAAAGCGTACGCTTGTCCGAGCCATGAGCAGCCAGTTTCTCCAAGAGAATACTGTGGAAAACAAAGCCAAAGGCTTTACTAAGGTCCAGGTAAACAAAATCCACAGCCTTTTGCTCATCCACTAAGAGGGTCACCTTGACATAGAAGGAGATCAGGTTAGTCAAGCAGGATTTGCCTTTCATGAACCCATGCTGACTGGGCCTGATCATCTGATTGTCCTGTACATGCTGTGTGATGGCACTCAAGGTGATCTGCTCCATAACTTTCCCCGGTACTGAGGTCAGAGTGACAGGCCTGTAGTTCCCCAGATCCTCCTTCCAGCCCTTCTTGTAGATGGGCATCACATTGGCTAAACTCCAGTCAAGTGGGACCTCCCTGGTTAGACAGGACTGCTGGTAAATGACGGAAAGTGGCTTGGTGAGCACTTCCGCTCAGTACCCTCGGGTGGATCACATCTGGGCCCATAGACTTGCATATGTCTGAGTAGCAGGTCACCAACCATTTACCTTTGGATTATGGGGAATGTCCTAAGTCTGCCTATACATGATACAGGCAACATATTTTCATAAGCCAGTGTTTGATTACCACGCTGAGGTCAGTCACCTAAAACTCCAATACACACCTTTGTAGACATTTGGGTCCTTCCTCATACTGACTCCTAACACATTTTCCTCAAAAATCTCACTCTTGGACAGTCAATGTTATAAGGACTATCTGTCTGCCTGGATGTATACATACATCTATAAGTACATATAGGTATATATACATTGCATGTTATGTAGCTTGCTGTCATTGACTTTTACAAGAAAAGTAGATTTAAAAAAAATAGGAAGATTAATATTACCTTAAACAGAAAAGCAACAAAATTTCCTGCTTGAGAATTCAGGTTGCTGAAGATATTAAATGAGTCACCATGTGGCACTTCAGTTGTTTTACAAAGTTTTATTTTTACTAGTGGGTCAAATGAGTCAGCTGACTGTAAGCAGGATTTAGGACAATGGGTAATTAGTGTATGGGTGAGTAAAAATATATATTGCATACCTTTCTGCCCCCACATGTTCTTTTCCCTTAACCTGATGCCAGACTCATTTGATAAAAATTATTCAGCTTTTGCTGAGTTGGTCCTGCCATTGACAAACTCACCCTTAGGAAATTACGTTTTCTCCTCCCAGAGGTGGACTTGCAACATATTGTCAATTTTTAAGGTTGAAATTTAAGCAAGAAGAGTAAAAGAACATGCCTCTAATCTCTTTCATAAGTATTGTAAAAGTATATCTTTTTATTTCTCTTCAGAAGAATGTGAAAATATGAGCAAAGATGGTCAGTAAAATCTCTCCAAAAAAAGTGAAGAATCTTTTTCAACCTCTACTGATTTTTCTTCCTTTAAGTAAGAATTCTGCTTATTATCCATATCTGCCCCAAGATGCAACAACTAAGAAAGGAGAATAATTTTAAAAATAACCTCAGCTATGTCTTTGCCTTGTTTAAATCAGCACTTCTCCAAATATGACAGTTAAACTACCTGCTGAGAATCTAATTCTCATTAAAAAAAGCCCAACTCCAAAACACACTTTATTAATTTTATAGGTTAATTTACTTTATAGAGTTAATTCACACAATATTTACAAGGCCATTGGCCCTGGGTTGTATTTTCCTACAACGTTGTCTGATTATATGATACTGGACTGTCACTTCCAGACTGGAGTTCTATTTTCAGCTAATGTGAACCAGGGTAGTTCAGTAGATGCATCAATTTATACTACATTTGAATCTTAGTCTGTGATCTTTTTAGAGTTGTTGTTAAGAGGAAATGGGCTGAAGGAGGAAAAATGATAAAGTCTAAAGAGGATTGGAACATTTTTTAGGTGACCTTCTCCCTAGTGAAACCAGAGCTCTCTCTATATAATTTATGGGCAGAACAAGACACCTAAAAATGGGGTTCAAAGAAGCCAGTGCTTTGTGTGAAGTATTGAACAGTAGGAAATGACAAAGAAATGTTCAGACTTCTGCTCTGCCATCAAAGGTTTTTAAACGAATATGGGGTTAGAGGAAAACACCTTCTCCCATTTCAGATTTGCAGCTACAAATGACTCTTGGAATTAGCTCCATCTGTCAGCTTCATCTTTTCTTGCAAACAGCAGAAGTGATACTCTCTTGGTATGTGTGAGATCCATGTTCATACATCTTTGAAACTCACTTTGGGGCAACAAATTGCACCAATGTTTTCCACAGTTCAAAAAAGCAATCGCTCTCCTCGGAGTATTCTGAAACAGTGTCCAACTGAAATTGCTCCATTCTATACAAATTAAGAAAATACTAATTGAAAGAGAGTCTGGAATTTTATCTCACTAGGCTGCAGAGTTATTTTCTCAATGCTTGTTTAACCCCTAAATCTCTATTTCTGAAATCAGAGAAAGACAAGATTTGAATTTAAGCCTCCCTTATCTTAAGAGAATCCTTTAACCACTAGGGTCCTGAAAATACGGAAAGATACTCATGAAAGATTTCAGTTTTGTTTTAGAATCTAAACTCAGATTAACATCTTAACTAGGTCAGGAACTCAGGTGCAATTCAACGGCTTGGTTTATGCAGGACGTCCGACTGTGAACTTCTAGGTAACAGGTACAGATCGATGGAATTTTACAGGTCATGCAGAAGTAGCCTAATCAGCTGAAGCCACCAATAACTCTAGTACACTTTCTATATGCCTACATAATGTCTGTTACTCTGGGATGATCTACATTGCTTGTTTCTTCACCATGACAATAAAAATACAAAATCTACTTATAGCAGTAAAATGTCAGTAGGTTCTGCCTATACATTCATTATGTGTTTGTTGGGCTTCGTTTGTTTCTGTGGGGATTGATTGTTGACTTTTTACAATTGAAGATTTTTCTAAATCAGTTTGGATTACTAGGACTTCCCTCCTTGCCTGCGGTACTTAAAGGAGGGAAACAAAAGAAGTATTTCTGGTGCCACATGTTGTGTGTTCACAAGAGTAAATGATCAAGATCCCTCCCTTTCCTCCTGCTGCATAAAAGACTCTCTGATAAAGCCAGTGTACTTTTTTTTTTTTTTTTAATGTGACTCATGGTGCTCTTCAGATCTAACATGCTGTATGGGTAGGCATCAACATTTTACAAGAATCTTTTTTTTACCCCTCCAAATTCATAGTTTTCCATCAAAGATTTTAGCCCAAAGAGCAGTTAATAAAGCTGAATGACCTCTTGCTCTAGGATTTTTTAAGTCTCTTTCAGACTAAAATTAGATTTCCTCCTTTAGGAAGAGAAACAGGCCAATGTGTGACCCTTGAACTGTCAATCATCTGGAAGTAAAGCAGGGAACTGATTTCTCTCAGAGCAGCAGAATGAAATGCTCCAAAATAATAATAATGTGGCTATACATATTTATAAGCTCATCATTATTAGTCTTTAGTGTGATTGTTCCTACCTGATATTCAATGGTAATTTTGGCCGACGGATATGTACTTTGACTTAGTTCCGTAAGATACTCTAATTTCAAATAAATCATGCTTTAAATGAGTTAACCACTAATTAACTGGCAGGTCTCAAATAATAGTCATCTATGGGGAATCATAATTGAATGCTCTAGCCATGTTTGACAGATGTCTGTATTATGTCCAGTGCTGCTTAACATTTCAATTGATGGTCTGGGAGTAAATATAAAGCTGTTGCTGAAAAATATATGAATGGGACAACATTGGAAAGAATAGTAAATAATACGAACAGATTGATGAAGAGACCAGTTCCCTTTCACAGATAATGCATTTTAATATACCAAATGAAGCAACTTATTTCTAGGAATAAAGATGTAAAGATATATTTACAGCAAAGGACTATACTGTGGAAATCAGTGCCTCTGTAAAAGATATAGGTGTATAGTTTGCAAGCAACTCGGTATAAGCTCTGGAATAATGTGCTAAAAAAAAAAGGAGAGAAAGAGAGAAAGAGAGGGAAAGAGGGAAAGAGGGAAAGAGGGAGACAGAAAGAAAAGAAAAGAGAAAAGAGAAAAGAGAAAAGAGAAAAGAGAAAAGAGAAAAGAGAAAAAAGAGAAAGAGAGAGAGAAAGAGAGAAGGAGAGAAGGAGAGAAGGAGAGAAGGAGAGAAAGAGAGAAAGAGAGAAAGAGAGAAAGAGAGAAAGAGAGAAAGAGAGAAAGAGAGAAAGAGAGAAAGAGAGAAAGAAAGAAAGAAAGAAAGAAAGAAAGAAAGAAAGAAAGAAAGAAAGAAAAAGAAAAAGAAAAAGAAAGAAGAGGAGGCTTATATGATCCTTGGCTGATAAACAGGACTGACAGGGAGGAGGGATACAATTTTTCCTTTATGTGTAGTTGAACTTATCCTGTACAGTTCTGCCATCCAAATTTAAAATAGCAATTGAAAAATTAGAGAAGATGCAGAGATAGATGCCTTACCCTGAAAAACAAAAAGACGACAGTCTGTTTAGTTGAACAAAAAGCACACTGAAAGGAAACTTGATTACAGCACCTAAAAAACCCCTCATCATTTCTCTCACACCTTGCAGGTGAACAAGACAGAAGTAAAGAATCACCACTTGTTTTCCAGAGCTCATTTTCCTCAAGCCTTTTATATTCACATGGTTAAAAGCCAGTTGCAGTCACTCCTGTATTGCAGAATATGCCTCCAAGTCATACCATCACATGGCATGGGCAAATACTGAAAACTAAAAGGCCTTTTAATTCAGAGGGGGGAGAAATGAAAGAGACCAGTAGTTAGAAGAAGGAATCAGACAAATTCAAATGGAAAGTAAGACACAATTTTAAGAAAGAGGATGATTAGCTGTTGGAATGGTTTGCTAAGGAAAGCAGGAGAAACTTTGATGTCTGCAGATAAGGACTGGATCTTTTTCTGAAAGAGATGATTTTGACAAATAAAATTTTGACACTAATACTGGAATGAGTGGGTGAAACTTAAGGGCCAACACTGTGCTTCAAAAGGTTGGAGTGGAGATGTTTGGCTTTCAATTCCACTTCTGAGACACTCTCTGACTTTGGAAGGAAAATGCAATTTCTCATGAATATAAAGGAAAAAAAAATCCCAGTGTGAATGGTTAAGCACTGGAACTGGCTGCCAAGAAGTCAGGGAATCACCACCTGTGGAGACTTTCGAAACTCCACTGGAAAATGCCCTGAGCAACCTGATCTAATTTTGAAGTTAGCACCACCTTCAGTAGAAGATTGGACTACATGATTTCCAGAGGTCTGGTCCAGCATGAACTTTTCTATAGGTCTGCAGTTTTCTGTGCAAAATGCTGATAACATTTGGTGACACTTGCATTTATAAAACATTGTAAAGTCTTCAGATGGATTCTGTCTTCTAGTGACGTCCCATTTTATCCATCTGTACAATGGGTAGGCAGTACAACTTTTTCCTGGATGTGATCAAAGACAAAATTACACGTAGTGAACAATTTGATAGTCATATTAAAGAACGCATATATATTTTAGTTTATTTCATTGTTAAATGTATTGCTTGTAAATACATTCTGCTTGAAAACATTGGAGACCACTCAAATGAAATTGTAATCCAATCTAGATGTTGCTCTGCTCAGGTTCATTGTATTAATGTAGTTTTTTCTCATGCTCCTTGGCGTGCTCATATTCAGGCACTGGTCTGAGAACCTGGCACCACCAGCTGTAAGGTGTGTAGAAGGGATGTCCTTAATCAGGCTCATTAGACTTCATTTCAAACCCTATTGTAAGTTTGAAAACTCTGAAATGACTGCCATGCTAAGGACACGGGAGAGACCACATGCTAGAGAGGAGCATCGGCAGCTCACCCTTCCAGCTCGTGCTCTTGCAGGTGCCTCGCAGGAGAGTCCTCGCAGTGCTCCTCTTGATTAACAGCTTCTGGCCAGAAAACTCCAACCTTTCACCCCTCAGCTCAGCCGCTGTGCCATTTGCTGCTCTACTACCCTCATGTATCAACAAAAGAAAGCTTAGATTACTTGTTTTTCTTCATGGGGTATTATAGGGAAATCATTGCATTGCTTCTATTCTCAAATTAATGAGCAAAACAAAAGGGAACCAAAGGGGAGTCAAATAGTTTATCACACAGCTGAAGCAATGATGACCTTGTCTGTCCACAGGCAGAGCAGATAATTGGGCAGGGAGGTGCTGTGATTTAGTGCCTACGTCTTTAGATTTTAATCCGATGTAAAATGACATAATTATATTGATCTCAGTGCTGATTTACACTATCTGAGAATATTACCATTTATTTTTAACTTCACTAAATTCCCTATCCGCTCTAGTATTGCTGATGCAAAGAAAATTAAAATACTCCAGATCAATCCAGTTTCCCAAAGTAACAATGAAACATTTATAACTGCAGCGAGAAAGGTGCACAGAAGCTCTTTTATTCCATCCTGCTCTTAAGAGTTAAGTGAAATTACTGAAGCATGTTCTAAATTTTATCAGTTGTGACATATTTTATGCTACTGGCATAGTATATTCAACAAGTGCATTAAGAGAGTGCTTAGCACTTTGTAATTACACTCATATTTCATTTTAAGATAATTTCATGCTATTCTTTCAAAAGGCATCAAATTTGGAGCTGTGGTCTTGAAACAATAGGATGTGATATTAAAAAAATCAGATCTAAAATGCTCTTCTGCTTCTCTTATGGAATATAACTAAAATACAGTGTGGAACTTTCATTCAAAAAAACCTCTATAGTCAAAGAGATACTATTGATTTAAGTCACTATTAATTTAATTAAATGCCATTCTCCTTTTTTTGCCCTTCTTTGCCCCCCCCGCCCCCCTCGATGAAAAAACAGGTTTAAAGTCTCAGTTGTCTCAGTAAAAAAATATATGTTATACTAACACTCCTGCTACATGGATTTTAAAGTAACTAAACCATTATTATGACACATGGTTTTTGTACCTGTGAGGAACTTTCTGACTCAGCACTGATAGTGTGGACATGTGGTGACATTTTTTTTTTAAAAAAGCCCATTTCCTCTGTGACTATGTGTTTTCTATATTTAGCTGTGCTTTGTGCGGTGCTTGAGAAATGACTAGACAGTGCAGGTTTATCTGCATAAAATTCAATGGGAATGCCACATGTAAAGAGGTTGCAAAATCAGGACTTCAGCAAGAAAACAGCAAGCCTTGGTCTTAATAGGATGGAAGTTTTGAATACAGAGGGTTTGGGGCCAATTAATGCAAGGACTAGTCATGGAGAGCCATGGGAATTGTGCGGTGGAGGAACTGCTGGACTGGATTCTAAATAACAAAGGGAGATGTCCTGATCTCACCAAAGCGAGGGCCTGTTCTCTATGCAAGCCTCGGGCCAATAATGCAGAAGGCGCGTAGTAGTCACCGTCTTTATCCAAGGCTGCTTTCAAGCCTTGCTGCCTTGCTTCGGGGTGTGCGCAGGCAGCTTGTGCACAGCATAGCCGCAATTTGGTTGCAAAGCGTATTCGCTGGCATCGCAAAACATACACAAAGAAGCGTAAGCCTTTCACCACTTCAGCATTTTAGACCATATGCAAGGAGACATTACAATTAGGCTGCAAGTTCTTTGCCACTTGAGAGACGTGGTAGGTTTATTAATAATCTGACTTCAGATTTGTGAGGAAAATCTAAATAATGTGGTTCTGGTAGCATAGGATGAACCTCCCTCTAGTTCGGGAAAGAGGCGTACCTGAGCCGGAAAGCCTGCCATCAAACACTGCCTCCACATTCGGGCTGTGTCTATTTGCCGTGCTGTGTGAAAGATCTCTGAGTTAGCTTTTTATGCATTGTTGTGCTAGCAAGAAGTATTTGAGCTCAAGCTAAGCATCATGGAGACAAGCTTACACTGCTACTCATTCAGGGCTCGCTGTGGGCATCGGAACACGGGCTCTGCTGGACAGAACAGAGCTATCCTTGCTGGAAACGGTCACTGCAAAAATCCCACCAGATATGACAAAACACGGAGCATTGAGATGGGGCATGAGTAGAGATAAATGTAATCCAGCAAGTTTCACAGCTGGATTAGCAAATTACATTTAAAGGGTAGAATTTGAGAAATTAGGAATACAAACTGGCCCGGAATTTGTTGTATAGGTACAAGGCGTACAGCTCTGACCCTGAGATCTGCAGTGTAAAGCAGTATGATGAGCACCTGGTGGACTGTATTACAAAAAAATATTTCATTTTAATTAAGCTGAATACTATAAACCTCAAAGGATTGATGTATATTCAGTATAGCTCAGGCATTTCACCTAAACTGAGATTACAGCCCTCAGGTTATACTAGGTTCTAATAAAGTTTGCGTCGCATTTAATATATCGCCATTCGTGAAACGTACTGTGTTTTTTGGGGTTTTGTTTAACCTCAATTCTCAGTAGGTTTGCTTCATGACTCATTTTTCCATTCTCATGCAATGCAGCAAAGAGTTACTTTAACCATTGTGGCTCTCCTGGTCTGGGAAAATTCATAGGTGAGTATGTCGTGTTGTTTGGCATGAACAGTAACTAGACAGTTCCTTGATTTAGAGTAATTAACCCTGCCTGCAAGTCGTGGTATTTTCCACAGTCTGTACCATTAAGTGGGAGCCTAGTTTTGAAAGCTGATGCTAGTTCCCAGTTGCATTCTTGGCTAAGGTTGGGTGTGTAACATCCCACAAGGTCATTTAAGGGAAGGAAATACCTCATGTTTCCCAACATCGTCAGTTCAGGCATGACCTGATTTTGCAATCTTCTCGTATTAGGCAATTCCCTTGCATGTCATAGGATTACTTGTAATAGCTCAGGCTACTTGCTTTGAAAGACACTGACCTTGAGTCTAAATTATCTGCTCCCTAATATCCTTCACTGTAGGAGAGGAAACAATCTTTCACACAGAATTAGAAGAGGAAGATGATGATGGAACAGCACATGCAAATAACCTCCAACCACTTGTTTAATCGAGTAAGAGGTCAGCTCCCAAGAAAAATTTACATCCACAATGTATCATTACTATTATATAATATCTAGCAAAAATATTTACTACAGAGGAAGTGTAGAACACGGGGTTAAAAACCATTGTAAATGTTCTTTGCTGAATGCCAAACCAGCCCAAAATAAAGCACTCGCTCTGCATTAAACAACAGCATCTAATGGTGGCAACCAAGGGGTCAGATAACATTATTGCTTCAAGTTCTTATTCTGTGGATGCATTTTTGGCCTTGAATCCCTCTTTACAGTATAAATTACCAGCTTAAAGAGTACTTTTAAAAGCAATCCTTTGACCAGGAGTGGGAAGAGCATTTAAGCAGCTCCAAGGTCCCCACAGACACAGTGCTCATGGAAGCTGTCAGGGGAATGTACTAATAGCCCCCAGAAATGCACTGTGATTGCCATTCTCCTTGCTTCAGTTTTAAATTTCCCCCTCTCAGGCCATAAATGCATAGGTCAAGTCCACCTTGGCCACAGAGATCAGATATGTTCTCTGCAGCATTAACTTCGAGAGGGTTTTCATTTTTCAGACTTTTTTCTGAGGTTGGAATGAAACCTTGCTTTTTATTTTGTGAATTCTTTTAATAGAAATCTTTTTTCTAGGAATCTTTGGAGAGGGTTATTGTATGTTACTCCTACTCCCTGGGTCAAATTTTCTCTTGTTGTAGCAGTTTAAATGGAGCTTTGCCAGCTCACAGCAATAGAGGATATATTCCCATGAGTTTTACATCATGAAGTTTTATTGCTGATGTTGATTCCTAGGGTTACCACATACCTGAAGAACTCTGGGCAGAAAACCAAGAACTTCATATGATATTAGTTCTGTTTGCTGCACATGAACCTTCACTGATTTCAGATATCCTCAGGTTTATATTGTCTATAAAGTAAACACTACCGGCACAGTATCTCATATTACAAACACAAGGAGAAAGGCTTGTCTTAATATTTTCTTGCAGGGAAATAAGGGTAGGTTCTCTCTAAAACATCTGATGAATTTAGCAACAAGACCCCATGCAGCAGAGCCAGATCTCTCTAATCCCCTTTCTCCTCTACTGTTTTCCTCCACAGACTGTTGTAGGTCAAGTATTTTTCCTACACTGACTATACCAAAATATTCGTTGCTTATAATAAGGCTTTTTACAATAAAGACTGTACCAACAGAAAACAATTTTGATCAGCCTTCTGAAAATATCTTAGATTTGGTAACAGATATAGGAGTATTTGTGTCTGGCATTATGAATGAAATAAATTGTATTAAATTATTAAATTGAATCTTCTATTAAAACACAAGAAAAATCATATTGTTTCAGTTAATGAAGTAACAAGAGCAGTTAACCTTGTAGTGAATTACTGAGTTGTGTTGGAAAGGTTTCTAAAGTAGATAATAAGGAAATTGTAGCAGCAAGTGTCCTTGAAAGACATCTGTGAAGCTATGTTTTGCAGGGTATGCGACAAGTTAATATTTGACAACATTGCATGTAATGACACTATAGAATATGCATGATGTAATTGTTTAGTTGCCTAATAAGGTCTGCTAAGTGTTGTGTAAGGTGGGCACGCAGTCTAGGCTTCCAAATATGGATGCGAGTGAGCTACTTTGGGGATAAGGAAACCCAACATACTTGAGGATTTAGAGGAGAAGGATTTGTGACCCTAAAAAGAAAACTGACAACTCTCCTTCATTTGCTCCTACTAAGCCAGAGCAACTTTGTGATAACCAGCTGTTAAGATTTGCTTTTTAGAGTACTTGTGCATATGCTTAGAACTAGAATGAAAAATTTACAGCTTGTTGGTTTTAACAGGAAAGAAAACAGTATTTCCTGCACTAGCTTTAATGCAGCTGTTTAGAAGAATAAACCTAATTAAAGATCTATTGTTTCTATGGCCTATCTTTATTTTATGTTAAGGTAAGCAGTCATTATCTAATTTGAGCTAGTTTTATATCAGACCAGAGACATTAGTCCTTAAAATCCCTAAATCCTTTAGTGCTTCACACATATCCCAATTCCAAGGAATTTTGATTGTCCCTTCTCACATGGGGGATAATCTGTTTTTCACCTTGCTATCCCACCCATTTGATATATCCTCTCAGTGGACCCTCCACATGGAGAAAAGTCTGTAACCCTCAGCCCTGTTTATCCTCTCCTTTTGAATAAATTAACACTAATTCTGACTCCTGGTAGTCTAAGCTCAACTTGGGTAGCAGCAATCCTTCAGTAGCAAGCCCACCTTGCTAACCCTACAATGCAGGAAAATCCATAATGAAGTTTTTCTCCTGCTTTCTGATTACTCATCAGACCTCCACAAACTCCCTGCATCTTGGCGACCTTTCAGCAGATCACATGCGATTCCTTTTTCTCCCTTTTTGAGTCCTTGGTGAGACAGCATCCTTGTGAGTAGTGGCAGCTCACAGTTATCTGAAGAACTGCCCTACAGATGCTTTTTCCCATTCATTGTGTGGCTGCTGGAACGTTTCTCCCAACCGTGGCTCCCACAGGAAAGTTATTCAAGCTCAGGAGAGATCATACGTGAGGTAAAAGAGGCTTTAGCTTGTTTTTTTTGTTGGTTTTTTTTTTTTTTTTACACGCCATTATAAGTTTGTGTTTCCCCTGCTGGGCTCTAAAACTAAAGAAAACAGAATCAAGCCCAACCCTCATATGAAGTGACACAGGTAACTTCTGCATGGGTAGTCCTCAAACCATGGGGAAATCATCAGGCTTTTTATCGATACGCTGCGCAGTTTCTGGGAATTTCAGTCAAGAAGCAGGATGCTGCATTCCTATACACTGCATAGCTTGGAGGAAGGGGAGAGGAAATCAGTCATTTCCCCTATTTGGATCTAAGCAATCCACAAGTTTTTTCATTAGTGAATATCTACACATTAGGTTCTTGAGCAGCATTGTAACACTGAAGGATGTTGCATCAGATGTGGAATTTCCAGCTTGGCTGTTGCTGCCTATTTCCTGATTTTTTTTTAATTAAAAAATATTAAAAATATTATTTTCACCTGAATTTGAAGTTTGAGAGGGCTGACATGCAATCACAAAACCAAGTTCTGTTTTACTTCTTGGTCTGCTTCTGTGCTTGGTTTGGGTTTTTGCCCTTTGCTTGTGCTGTGTGGATGCCGGATGTTGGCATTCAGAGAGACTGTATTGTTTGCTCTGTGGTGACTGATGGAATGATTCATGGAATTTCAGCTGTTGCAGTGGGAACTTGAGAGTTACAATGTCATTGCTTTTCTTTGCCTTTTGTTCAACTCCTCGAGTGTTTTGCTTCAAAGAAGCAAAGCAGGTACACTTTTGTTTGAGGTGTTTCTACTACTGAGGGGCAGAGACAAGATCACCCAGCTTGTTTGAAGTTTTTTCTTTCTTTCTTTCTTTCTTTCTTTCTTTCTTTCTTTCTTTCTTTCTTTCTTTCACTCTCACTCTCACTCTCACTCTCACTCTCACTCTCACTCTCTTGCTCACTCTTTTTCTCTACTTCTTCCTGCAATGCATGTGATGCACATATGAATTCTGCCTTGGTTTTCTCCTCCAGAACTGCTTATACCCCATGGTTACTTCAGTGATAAGGTTCAGCTGGCCTGACGTATGACTTTTCTGCTTGTTTTCTTTGCTATCGTATTTCTCTCACAAGTTACTTTTCATTGTGGGCAGGATTGGGAACATGGCAAAGGAGCAGTGTTTCAGCTGTGGCAATGCAAGGAGTGGCTTCCACATTTGTTGTTTATGGGGTCAGACTCCTCTCCCTTAGGTACCAAGTATTTGGAATTTGAACATGAAAGTCGGAGACACTCATTGCAGACTTTCTTCATACTTACTGGAGAGAAATGAGTTTCTATAGGGGGTATTTACTTGCCCTGTCTTGGGGGCCTATTTTCATCCGCTGCCTGTGAAAGGAACTGAGAGTTATGCTGGACACAAGCATGTGAGAAAGTTAGCTAAGTCACAGTAGGTCAATCCACTTCTGCTTTCTTCACTGCCCCCACTAAGGTTACGCCCCTCCCCAAAGCATCGTTTCGTTTCTTGACTTGGAAGGCCAGTGAGTGGGGAAAAGGAAGAGGGCCATTTCAATGACAGCCCTACAACGTTTAGCAGCGGCAAAGGTGGTGGCAGGACTCTGCAACTTTGCTTTTCAGTCCTTGCACAGTTGACACGTTGCTTTCTGCTTCCTTCTTGCAGTCTTTTGCTTCTCAGCACGTCCTACCACTTTATTCATAAGGGAAATGTGACTGGAAATGCCAGCTCAGAAATATCATGCACAAAAATCTGCTGCCTCTTTGTGTCTATGCTGGCTGCCTGTGACATCTCACTCCTTGCCCTTGTAGCTCACTGCTGTTTTTTCTTGCAGTCATGCTAACTGAATTTACATGCCGCAGTGTTTCCAGGACCACTGCTGTCCTTCACTTGCCCCAGTGGCACTACTTAGAGCAGGAGGAAATGGAAATGTTACAGCTGTCATAGCTGCCCTTGCTGCCTGGTCTTTGGAAAGGGAACTGCATTAGGCATTAATTATTCTTATTTCCTCTCCTTATTTTATCCTTCCTTCTGTCTCCCTCTGACCTTTTGAAATGTTAGGGAACTCTGATTTCAGTCCGTCCCTCACCTCCACCTGTCTCTGGCTGGAAAAAGACATAGAAAAATCACAGATGCTTTGTGTAGCAAAAGAACAAGGATATATGGTGGCACAGATTCTGTCCCTTCGTTGCCGCGCTGCCAGGGGAGCACAAGAAGCCTGGGAAAATTTCAAACAGGAAATATCCACGGCCCTGACAGCACGGTGGTAACATAGACCACTACGCTCCCTTACACTCCCTAAGTGCTGCACTCCTTGAAATTTAGAGCATAGAATTACTATTATTTATTTCATTCTTATTCCTAGAGGTCAAGACTGTGTCTTACTACGTAAGCCTTTTATAGATAGGTACAACTGGGCAAAGCGCTGTACCATGGCTCAGAAAAACCAGTTTCCAGCTCTGCTGCTGATTTACTGATGACCCCTAAAGCTACCTATATCAAGGTATTAGACAGACATGGAAGCGTCTGACCAGCACGGCACATACACCACAGGCATTGCTCAGAGCACATCAGCTCCTTAAACCCATCCAAACGTCTTCCTCCCCTCGTGTCAGCAGGGAAATTGAACGGCAACCTGATGCACAGATCTGCATATCACCAGGCTCAGACTAGTCACGGATAGGCAGTGGGAAGGTTTCTTACCTATTCGCAGATGTGAAACTGCAACACCAGCCCTCTGATAAGAGCCACGGGAACAAAAGTACACATTAGTAACAATATGGAGTTTGAGCAGCTTATGAAAGGCACTGTGTAATATGCCAAAGCTGAAAGGAGCCTGGAATCGATGACCTGCAGGGAGATTCCTTTCATTTTTAAGACTCAGTGCATGATAAAGTCTTTGCATAAATTTACAGGGAACTTTTTATAGTGAAGGAGGAAAGGAGCGTGAAAGTGCAGACTGTGGAATGTCGTCAGGGATAAGGTACCACTCGTGTCGTCTGTGGAGGAGAAAAGCTGGTAACAACCCAAAGAGCGTATAAGACCGGGCAAGTGGGAGGGTGTCTGATCCATTGAACTCACTCTCTATTTTATGAATAGTGCTTTCCCCTCCCCTCCTCCTCCCACTTCTGAGTGGTTTACATGTAGGATTTTCATGGTAGACAGCGAGTGTGATGTAACCACTTATCACTCATCTCTTGACCATTGTTTCCCCAGTTTCTCTTTTGAAGACTGGCTTTCCAGTTCTGCTAGAGAAAAATCAAAGTCTGGGCAAGAGCAAGGTAAAGAGTAATGCACTGTGAGAGAGGTGTGTTTAACGACTTGAGCATAGTGACGGCTCTGAATTAGTCATGCCCTTTCAGGAAGAAGAATTCAGTCTCCCCCGGACAGCTCAATGAAGATGTCTTCTCACTTCATATTGAAAACAGGAAAGTGCAATGGTTGACCGACTGAGAAAAGAAAAAGAGGATAATAAGCTAAATATGTCCTTATACAAATCAGTGATACCATCATTTTGAATACTGCATTCCTGTTTGGCCTACTTATCTCAGAAAACAAAGGGCACAAAGAGAATGCACAGCAAAAGGCCAAAATGCATTAGCAGGGGCATGAGGATAGAGGGAAGAAGACAGACACTTCATCAGGTGTCCAGAAACAGCCCAATGCGGAATTCGTCAAGCAATTGAAATGAGCAACAGAAACTACCCCATAGAGATATTTCCCTCCATTCCTCAGGCAGGCCAAAAAATCAAGCAGGACAGAGACAGAGCTGAATATGGAGGACTGAGGAGACCTGTACTGAGTTGTACATGACAGCACAGCCCAAGGTCAATTCTTTCACTGTGACTCCTCTCCTTGGCAGGATTATGGGGATGGTGTCAGCTGCTGGAGTGCAAATGTGTACCCTCTGCACTCAGATGTTGGTAGGTCATGGGTGGCAGTTAGATTGTCTTGGTCACAAAACTCTTCTTACAAATTACCAGGACTAAGGAGTTATCAGGGTTATAGTACCTGTGCTGTGGATCCTCACCAAAATTTTCTGCAAATGGTGATTTTCCCCCTGTGCAAAATTGTTTCCCTGATGAAGAATAGTAAGGATCAAAACCAAATATCCCCTATCTGAATAAGAATAGCTTTTTAATTATTATTAAATTAGGAATAGAAAGATCATAAAGCTCTTAGTCAAGGTCCCAGTGTGCCTGTAGCTGGTGAATTGGGAAAAGGGAGGGAGCTTATCCTGTAGCTACTTTTGCTCTGTGAGCTTGGGGGTGTCCTTCATGCCAGGCAGCAACACTTCAGCAGAGAGTGAATGAAGGTGGGAGCATATTTATTTCCTTAAATCCTGGCGTCCGTCCCCGCATCCTCCCGTCAGCTGAGGGAGTAGTCATGGAAACAGCCAAGGACAGCCTTGCTCCAACAGCAAAGGTTTGGTCCCTTCTGCGGGGCAAGGAGAGACACCGAGAAGGGAGAAACACTGTCCGGGGTTACAGGTTCATCCTTGAATACATTTAGAATTTGTCATCAAATCTTTAATTCCACACAAAACAGAAAGGGACAGGAGAATCCTAGGTTTAGTGCCTCCTCTAAAGGAGACCTGAGGCAATTTTGCTGGTTTTGCTTTATGTGAGAAAATGTTCAAAAGAGCTGTTGCAATCTATCATGTCAATAACTCACAGACAAAAGGTGCCTAATAATATGCATTGACACAACAGCCTATAATGGCTGTGTGGGAACCATTACATTTATTATTATACCAATGACCCATATACTATGGAAACATTTATTTCTTTCCACAGAAGTCTTTACTATTCTTTTAAGTACCATGAAAAGGAGATGAAATGAGAAGAGAGCAGCCATATTCAGCATGTTAAGAATTAAAAGACATTTGAACCACTTTCTATTCAGTCCCTGTTCACATCCTTAATAGGAACAATTAAAGAAATATGCCAAAGTATCTGAGCATATATATCTGGCACAGATAACACTGCTTTCTGTATTCATATCTTTTAAAATGAAGTGAGTGAAAGATGGAAGTAAAGTACATATCTTTGACCTTGTTTTTGCTAATATAAACACACAGCACAGTGTACGTACCGTATATTTAAAAAAAATCCTTGCACAGTTTTCCCCAGGGAGTGCAGAAGGAATAGAAAGACCTACACATGACAGATGCTAATCATGTCACACTTGTGTGCACCTTCCGGATACTATGGTGATGAGGCTGTTTAAGTCTCCCGACAGAATGAAGCACGGACATTTGTGCTGAATAGCCTGACTTTTCACAATTTAAGGATGACCCTTCACATATTTTTCCTATAGGTTTGCTATGTTAATATTTATACAGGGAGGTATTAATAAACAGTGGCCTTTCATAAGTAAGTATTCAGCAAGTAAAACCCATTGTCATTTACCAGTGGGAAGGGAAGGTATAATAGAATTCAGAATTTTAAAGTCTATGCACACATAGTTTAATTTACCAGTTTTCCCAGGGGCCAGCAGCATGGATTTATATCTCATTGTGATGAGGTCCTTGACTGTAAAACAGCTGGCTATACATGTAAAATAATGTATAAATGATACAAATATAAATAAATACTGCAGAGTAAACATAGCGATTAGAACCAAATAAGAGACATGCTAACTTTAACTCTGGCCCAGGATGCAGGCATTGCAACCTTGGACTGTACTGAGTGAAAAAGGATCATTGTCAGTGCTTGCGTGGTCTGTTCATAATTGCTACAACATTCTGGAGTAAATAGCACTGGGGACCGTTAGGACAGCTGAAGTTACTGTGTTCAGTGCTGTTGCAGAAGCATTACATATTCATGCAGGTGGCCCAATATCCTGAAAAATCAGCCGCACTTAGTGAAGAAAACCTTCCTCACTTTTTGCTCAGCATGGCTTTTGTGAGACAGTCCAAGCTTAGACCACCTGTACATCATAAGCCAGTAATGTCTTCTGTGGCTTATAACGTCCATCAGGACCCCTCCAGGAAGGTGACTTGTCAGCCCAGTGACAACTCCATGGCAGGGCACGTTGCAGTGTACCAGCCCTTTGACCCTACAGGTGTTTCGCCCTGTGTGTCCTGAAGTGAGCTGAACCAGACCATGAACTCAAGGCTGCATTCAGAGTAGCAAAAAGGTGTAACCGTGAAATAAGGAGCAGATATTAATTTCAGGCAGAGTGTCCTGCCAATGTAGAAAGGTTGATTAAAGAGAGATCACCTCTCTGTCAGAAACATCCCTATGGCTTCCAGCGATGTTGGAGTCTAAACCTGTTCTGTGAAAATGGTCCAGCAATAGCAATACCAGGAGGTCAGGCCATTCCCATTTCCATCACCAAACTGCTCCATGCCCACAGTGAGCACACACCATCCTGGTACTACCTACTCTGCTTCATTTATTAATGTTGCCTAATACCACTAAGCTGTTATTAAGGTGGCTGTCTAATCTTCCAGAAAGGAAAGCTGTAAAACCCAGCAGTGAAATGAGTAGTTGAAAGTCCCAAGCCACATCTAAGAAAGGTTTGAAATTAGAAACTGGATTGGAAGCATGTGCTTTGAAGCCTTTTAACCGCAAATATTTTGGCTTCCTCCTAGCCTCAGCTTTATTTCACAAAAGGAATAAAATGCCGATCTACCTCACAGAGTGTTAAGAGTGTGATTTTTTGGTCCTCAGATGCTACATGAGGGCAAAAAAAAAAAGGCTGAATGGTGAATGTAAGCAAGCCTAGAGTCCTTTGATTAAACTGTATTACAGTGGAGTGGATTATTTTTAGATTTTCTATCACTCATCTCTAAACAGATCTTTAACAAGTATATAAAATTCACTTTTAACTAATCCATAAATGGCAGTTGGTTCCAGGACTTTCCCCTTTACTGAATCAGGCCAGGGATTGCTGTTTTTCTTTACTACATGGGAGTCGTAAAAAATTGTCCAAAACTCTTTATTTCTTCACTAATTGACATAAGGAGCTACAAAAGATTTTCCCATTTTCTGTTTTGGAGTAGTAACACTTGCCAAAAAAGAGAGGAAAAGAAAATCTTAGGTGTTTATCCTACGGTTAATTCTCTGCAAAATATAGAGGTACATGACTTGGACTTGTAGGAGAGAGGATAACATCCGATGGTCTAGAAGATCTGATGATGATAGTAATAACTCCACATTTCCCTTACTTTTTAACATAACTTTTGATTGATTAAAATATTACATCAACATAATTATTTATCTCAAACTTAGAAGGAAAAGCTAGTTTCCATGAAGCACTTCTTATTGCTTCTTCATGGTATAGTAGATGGCTTCCTCTAACCTAACCCAAACTTTAGATAGAGACTGAGCCTAAAACAAGGGTCCCCAGTCAGTGTCATGATGAAAAAGTTGTCTCAGTCGAGTTCTCTTTGCACCACAGGCTCTCTTTGAGAAACCCTTTCCAGCCCCCATGCACCTGGAGCTCTCAGTTCACCTCAATCTGAGCCTTGGACCTGGCTCCAAGCTGGTGGCCACACTAAGACGTTTTTGCCAACAAGTTCTCTCTGTACTTCTGCCATCTTCTTTCTAGTACCCCTAACACTGCTGCTTTAGGCTCTTTCTTTTTATCAGCCCTAACCCTAACTCTAACAATACACCTAACTAGAAATTTCTTGTAAAAGCTTTCTCCTTGCAGCCTATGTTTTCCTTTGGCAGTCACTTTGAAGACACACTCCAGCTAGAGCTCTCTTTCTCTCAAATCTAGCAGTAACCTTAACGCTAACCCTAACTATAGGCTGAGCCTTACACAAAGCTTCCCAGCCAGCACCCACCCAAAAAATTTCTCACAGAAGAGTTCTCTCTGCATCCTACCTTTTATTTTGGCAGTCCCTTTCCAATCCCACAACAATTGGATTTCTCATTTCTCTCTTTGCCCCACCCTAACTCTTACCCCACCACTAACCCCAAGTGGATGCTAAGCATTAGACTGGGTCCTCAAACATGTGTCCAGATGATGATTTTTTTCCCCACACAAGTTCTTTTGGCAGCCTATTCCTTCTTTTTGAAGCCCCTTCTCAGCCCCATTCCAACTGCAACTATGAGCTCTCTCTTTCTTTCATCCTTAACTCCAGTAATAAATACAAAAGTAAGCTGAGCCTTGGATGGGGTCATGTGGTCCTTGACCACACTGGAAAAATCTCCCAGCCAAGTCTCTCAGTCTTTACAGCCTACACTTTCTTTTGGCAGGCCCTTTTCCATCCCCCTCCAAGTAGAGCTCTAGGGTCTTTTTTTCTCTCAGTCTTAACCTTAAAAGTTAACCTAAACGGAGCTTTAGAAAAGCCCCAAAACCTACTGTTGAGACCAAAAAAGGCCTCATGGAAAAGTTGTCCTGTTGTCCTATCACTTTGCTTTGGTAGCCAGCTTTTCACTCCCACTCCAATGGGAGCTCATAGCTCCATCTTTCTCTAAATGATAAATTTAAGCCTCAACCTAACAGTAATCCCTATGCCCAGGCCCCTCCAGGCAGTATCCACAACAAAAAAAAATATCGTACCAGCATTCTCTTTGCTCCCCACTCTTTGTTTTGCCATCTCCTTTCCAGCTGCAGTCTTGTGATCTCTCTTTTCTTCACCCCCAAACCTTGCCCTAACCCTACCTCAAACAGCAGCAACTGTACAGAAAGCCAGCACAACTATGATGTTCTTTTTCAGCTTTCAGTCCATGCTTTTATCCTTTTTGACTATTTGACTTCTGAAGATAGAGAGAGGGAAGAAAAAAGTGGGAGGGATCATGAGAAAAGGGTCGAGGGTTAATGTTCATAAGACTCTGCAAGCTATGATTTCTTTAAAGTGCAGGCTGCGCTATATATACTTCTATCCTAAGAGCACGAGAGCTGCTTGGATTTTCATAAGCACATAAGACATCTGTAAACATCCAGAGATTAGACTTGCATAAATCTGTACCTTTGAAAACCGTCCCAGTCTTACAGCACTTTGAATCATTATCATATTAACAATTCACATAGTTCTAATAAACTGAGTAATTCATGGTTTTCTGAATGTCCTTTCTGATTCCCATTAAAGTCAATGTCAGTTTTGCCTTTGAATTCGATGAGAATGGCCAGCTATGACAGCTATTAAGTATCTCTCCCACTGTTATAGTAATGAGCAAGGCTACAGTAAGTGAGAGCCCAGTCCTGAAGAGCTAAAATCGTAGAGAGAGAAAATATTAAAAAAAAATGCGATACGCTCCCATTTCACAGATGGTGGAAAAATCAGAGAGAGATTTATAGCATGTTTACACAGATGGGTGCAGCCAGAATCAGCTGTGGTGCAGAAGCCTTATTGCTGTATTAGTTCATTGTGAGTGAGCTAATTAGGATTTTGACAGTCTTTCTTGGGTGAATCTAGTTGTGGCCTCTTCAAACTTTACTGCCACCAGCTGTCTGCTTTACACTTCTACCAGAGATTACTGCCCCTACATCTGGCTCAGCAGATGTGCTCGTGCATCAGCTGCTCCATTTCACAGTTACCTTAGCTTCAACCTCACTGAAACTAGGCGTATACTAAGATATGGGACTGTGAGCTGGAGTGGCCGAGACACAGGTATACATCTGTGCCAATCCAGCCTTCTACTGGGGCAGTGGCTTCTGCTGGAGGAGCGAGAGAGACACAATAATATCTGGAGACTCCTGAAGCAGAGGATGTCTGTCAGCATGGGGACATTTGGGCATATGGGTCCCAGATGGGAGCTGGCTCATGTCCACAGGCTCAGAGCACAGGCAGAGGAGCTCCTGTTTGCCTGTTTCCATCCTCTTGAGCACACGTAGGTATATTGTCCAAGGTGACACAGGAAGCCATGGCAGAAACCCAGCTTTAATCATCCCAGTTTCCAGAAGACCTTGAGCTCCTGAAAAAAAGACCACACCGAAGGGATGGATTTACAGGAGGAGAACAGTGTGTCTATGGTCCCCTTCTCTCCCCCGTTGGTATACATATGTTCAGTGGCTTGTGTACCCATATGGTAGTGAAGCCAGTCACTCTGTAGTTGTACACAGCCCTGTATTTTCCCCATACTTTATGTTGCTAACAGTTTTTCTCCTAAGGTTGAATTCTGAATGATGGGAAGGACAACAGTCTCAACGGAGAGTTCAAATTCCCTAGGAAGTCCTTTCCTCGAGAAGTCATTTACATGTTTGCAGGGCCCAAAGTAGTATTGAGCCCTCTGGGCAAGGTTTGTGAGAGGTCCCATTTGCTGTCTCTTAAACTGAAATAGTGGGATTTTGAGGTTTTATAATTATGCTTTATAAATACCAATTGCCACATCTTTGGTCAGAGGTGCCAACACTAAATATCCTTCCCCTCATTTGGAGCGAGCACATATTTTCTCTCCTTTCTTTACAATCCCCCAAAGACTTGTTTCACCTCACACACTCTGCCCCCCCTCCCCACCTGTCTAGTTTTTGGATTAGCCACAGCCTCAGCTTTGGCTCACTCATGTTTCCTGCAAAGGAATCAGGAATAACTCTCACTCCAGCGGTCCAAATAATAAGCAAATTCCCCTGCAAGTAATTTTGTTTCTCAAATCTGAAAACTCCCTGTTTTAGTCCGGAGTTTGTGCAAAGGCCTTCTTTCTCCATCTGCTTTAGGCTTTCTCATTGCAGCACTCAGAAGTGGCTCCAAGCTGCAACGATTTGAATCCAGGGTGGGTCTCCTCAGATCACATAAGAGGTTTGGGAGATGTTTGGGTCTGCAGTTTTGGTCCATCTATCACGGGAAGCATTTTTTTGGACAATGCACCATCTGGAAGTTTTGACATTCATATTCATTCTTCACTTGAACCACAAGCTCCTTGTTCGATCTCGGGGAATTCACATGATACTTCTGTGACTCACCTTGTCATCCTGCTTATCTATCTATAGCATAAACCCATGGGATAAGAACCATCCCTTCCTATGTGTATGTAACATTTTGTGTCACACTGCATCTGCAACATCACTGACCTGCCTTCTGCTAAAGCCAGTCTCATGCAGATAATAAGGGCACAAGAAGAATACTTACGTGTTTACTACTTTCTTTTTAAACTACTTTTGTACCTCAGCTTCTATTTCCTCCATCACTTCCCACAACATTATCCTTCAATTTCTTCCTGCACGACAGTAATGTGCCTGAGTCTGTAATGCATTATCTTCTCATAAAGGGTTATGTAATATTTTATATGCAGGATGCTGTATGAAAATAAATTGCATTACTGCACTGTATTAGGAAACTTTATCATAGACAGAAGGCATATTGCATCCTGTTTTTCTTGGAGGCTGAAACAATGAAACAGTATTAGGGATGGATGTACACATCAGACGCTTGGGGGAGGGAGTCCTGGGATATTTGTCATTTAAGTTGCTAAATGCCATCATTACTTGATATTATAATTAATTCAGAAATAGTCTAGATACAGTGGGTTTTTTGTCTGGGTTGTTGCTGTTTTTTTCTCCTAAGGCCTGAGTTGTGTTGCCAAGAGGTGCCACATCAAACACAAGACAGTGTAGTCTTACTGCAAGGTAAAATACATAAGGTTGGTGATCATATGTTGATTGTACATGGCTTACCTCACAGTTCTAACATGTCTTCTATTCAGTGTTTTATTTTACCTCCAATTAGTTCAAATATATTAATTGCCGACAGGTAATAAGCCCATACTTTTTAAGCAAAAAAAGACAAAGTCTGAAATTTTACTCCAGCTGCTTCTAAGATGGGGTAGCTTGCACCAGTCAGTTTTATGACTGTCTGACAGAAACTAGCCAAACACCCCAGCAAAACATCTATACGTAGGTAGAGCATGAGACTTGGTCCAACAAAAAATGACGAGAATATTTTCTGAATTTGATCGTATGAAATACTGCACCATTAAAAAGCCCAAATCAATGAGAGTCAGTGTTATTTAAGAGTTCCTACAGTCAAGGTAAGGCCTAAAAGCCATACGTCTCCCTGTCCTTGTGGGTATGTGAACACAACATTGACAGTCTTCAAATGTTTCTCGTTCGTACACGACAAATGGCCGTTCATAAATGAATCTTAGCAGGTTGTGCTGGCTTTATTGAAGACTCAGATCTCCTATAACTATATCAGCCTCTTGCTATAATTCAGGTGGCTCATAAATACTGCCCCTTCCCTCACTGTTTGCTCCTGTGAATGCCAAAATGACTGAACAGACTCTGGGTGAAGTGAGTACTGGAGTTTTGACTGGGTAAAACTAGATCAGACCCTTCACTACTGTAAATGGAAAAATCTCTGCCTGGGTTAGTGAACCTTCACCTCTTCACCCTGGGTGATCATCCCTAAGTGCACCTTTTCCTCAGATCACACTTGTTTTGTCAAACTAATGACTTTCAGATTAAATGCTCTCTATTTGTTACACAGTGAAGATTTCTGATTATTGAGCTGATACCTGTTTAACACTGATGTGGTTTAGATGCAGCTAGGAGCTTCCTCCAGTATCTGAAATCTGTGCAATTCATTGGCTGTGGGGCTGATGTTTGTTTGTCTCCTAAAGGTATAGGGAGACTTTAGGTCACTTTTTAACTCTTCCACATGTAAGTATAACTGTTGTTTGTTTATGGGCTGGTTCTTTTTTTGGGCAAGCGTGGGAACCGAGTTCTTTTTGCAGGTGCAAAATAAGCACAAACAACGTGTAAACAGATGGCCCAACATCCTTTTCCCAATCTTTGTTAAAGCCAGGCATTTTCAGACAGCCATTCTTCCAAAACAAGTTAGGGAAATGTTTTCTGTCTTGAAAATAAACCACATACTCAACACATACACCTAAAGCACTGATAGATTCAAATAGCAAGAGGGAAAACCCAACTTCATTGATCTCTTGCAACTATATTTCTGGGGACATAAGGTGAAAACCTTTGTCAGCAAAGATCCACTCCTAATCTGGCAGATTGTATTTGTTCTTGACTACAAATTCATACAATTTTTCAATTTTTATCTGTCTATCTATTTATCACCTATATGTACATGTATGTATACACATACATCTTTTTATATTTTTTTTTAATTTTCTGGGTTTATATTTTTTATATTTTTATATTTTAGTGGTAATAAAAGACCCTAAACCATGCTTGGTTCTGGAATTCAGGGTGACTGAACAACTGATTCTAATCTAAACACTTTTCTTTCTTACTCTTTTCACCTTCTTTCTTTTCCATTCTTTCTGTTCTGCTACCGGTATCGAGCTATAGTTTATACAACTATATTACAATTGTTTGGTCCTCTTTTCAAATAAATTCAGTAAACTCAGGACAAACCTCTAGAATAACATTTCCCTTTTTTTGTTTTTCTTTGTTTGCACTCCACTTCCAGCTGTGAGCTGGGGTCAGGGCACCATCAGCAGCTGGAGTCATGTTGAGCTAGTGGCACGCTGAGGGCAGAAGTACATTCACCATGGAGCATTAGGTATCACCATTTTAGAAACAGTTCCCCCTGAAAAGATGGATCCAGCTGCTCTCACTCCATTTAGAAACCTCCTTCTGACTTTTTAATCCCAATACTTTCCTGCTAGATCTGAAATGGACATGACAGTTTCCTGGGATTACAGATTGTTTCTTCAATGCTAGAGAGCTTCTCACACTAGTTCCCTGGTGACCTCAACAGTATTTTCTGTCCCTGACCTTGGACAAACTTTATAGCATGTAAGATTGGATAACCGAGTCTCTCATACATGCTGAAATCTTGCAGTGGGTACTGATGAACAGAATCAAACCTTGTGCTCAGAGAAGAAGAAAATGTTTCCTGTTCAAATGAGCATCAACAGATGCGACAGAAGGATTTTCTTTGAACCTTTTTGTTCATCATCAGACTTAGGGTTCCTTGATTTCCTTCCTTTAGCATTGTCATCATTTAACCCCAGCTGGCAACTAAGCACCACGCAGCCACTCGCTCACTGTCCCCCGGTGGGATGGGGGAGGGAATTGTAAAGGTAAAAGTGAGAAGACTCGTGGGTTGAGATAAAGACAGTTTAATAGGTAAAGCAAAAGCTGCGCATGCAAGCGCAGCAAACCAAGGAATTCATTCCCTACTTCCCTTGGCAGGCAGGTGTTCAGCCATCTCCAGGACAGCAGGGCTCCATCACACGTAATGTTTAATGAATATGCCCCCCCTTCCTTCCTCTTACCCCAGCTTTATATGCTGAACATGACATCCTATGGTATGGAATATCCCTGTGGTCAGTTGGGGTCAGCTGTCCCGGCTGTGTCCCCTCCGAACTCCTTGTGCAGCCTACTCGCTGGTGGGGTGGGGTGAGAAGCAGAAAAGGCCTTGGCTCTGTGTAAGCACTGCTCAGCAGGAACAAAAACATCTCCATATTATCAGCACTGTTTTCAGCACAAATCCAAAACACAGCCCCATACCAGCTACTCTGAAGAAAATTAACTCTATCTCAGCCAAAAGCAGCATAAAAAAGAATCAGAGCTTGTTTGTTTTCAATATATATATATACATGTATTCATTTATTCATTCAGGTTTATCTGGAAAATTTCATGCTATAATTCTTCACAGTTGCAGGAACAAAAGTCACTAAAGATGGTACTGCTCCTGCTTCTTTTCTGCTGTAAACTGCAATTTTGGGGGCTTCTTACTGGAAGTAGTGACTTAGTAAGAAAACAATGGATTATTCAAAGCAGTATTTCTATTAAGAAACTTTGATTTAGGAAGCTCTTCCATGCCTAGTGTTCTGCACTGTGAGAATATTGCACACTTTTTGACAATTTGGAAAAAGTGTCCTTCTGTAAATATAATAAAATACCAATAGATCTATTTTGTCACACCTTCTTTTAAAGATTGGCTTTTACTGTTATTGTCAGAGTAAACATATTTCTGTTTGAGTCAGAAATAGTTGGTGAACCAAGTGTTTGACATTTGTGCTACTTAATGAAAACATTATGTCATGAGAAATTTATTATTGCCTTTGTCCCTCATTTCATTCAGAGGAAGGAAAAACATTCTCAAGGGATTTTGAAGCTAGAGCAGTGAAGTAGTTCTGCAGTGGTATATAGGTATGTCTGTACTAAAACAGCTCTAAGACAGACATTTTCCTAAATATCAAAAATTGCAAATGAATGACTGAGAAAAAGTCTTACAACCCTTCAAAGATGGACACTGTGGCTTTGCAATCATTTTATGATGAAATAACTGTGGACTGCTTTGTAAAGGGGTGTTTCTGTCCCCATCCCTGCTCCTGGCCATGTGTTCCCTTTTGTCCATAACTGATGACTGTGCAGCAGGTATGGATCCAGCTGAAAAGCAGTCTGTTCTTTTGATATTTCTCTTTAATGAGATTTGTTAGATTTGCTTAAATCTGCTGTAAAAACCCCGTTCCTCCTGTGAACAGCTGACATGAGCACATTTCCTAGGAACAAGAGTTTTCAGGAATTCCTCCACAACTATACATGGAAGGGGCAGACTTGCCCTGCTGTGAAAGGTGAGTAGAATCTTGCCATCAGAGGAGGGGATGAGAGCTGCTGTGACCCTGCCTGGAGATCTTAGGTTGCGCATAGATACCTACATATGTGTGTGTGTGTATATATATGTATCTATAAATAGATATATATACACACCCTTCCTTCTGATGGCATTACTGAAGCTTCTGCTGCCCTGACAGTGACTGAGCAGCAGTGACAGCGGGGTCTGTAGCAATCAGAAAAAAGCGGAAGGGAAGGGGGTTATTTCTTAATTTCTCCAGATTCTCTTGCCCCTAAAATGGGCAGACTCCAAAGGAATTGCCCAAGCTGCCTCTTCTTACTTCTTACCCTGAAAAAAAAAAGAAAAAAGGCACAAAACTGGATCTGAATTTTTTTGTTTCCTTCTTAGCAATTGTATTCCATTATTTATGCCAGCAGTCAGGTTCTGTACTTTGTTACAGCTGTGAAAACCCAAGATAACTCTGGATTTTCCTGTATAACTGCTCTGTCAGAATTGGGCTCTTGATATCTGACATGAACTGTCTACTTCCTATCTTGCCTACTAGATCAGATATGATGCAAATTTCATGGTGAATCATACTGTAGTTGAACCTGTAAAATGCATTTCTGTAATAATCAGATCAGTTAAGAGAAGGGTATGTACAGGAAGAAAAAACTCATCTCCTTCATGGCCTGCTGGCACCCACTCTGAAATATGCATCAATGACAGGCAAAAAACCATTTTTTATCAATTGCAAACAGGAAAAAAAAATCTGCAGGCTGGCAGGAAAGGAATTTGAGTTCATGTGAGGCAGATTAAAGCAGTGTGGGCAGCGTGGGACAAGCCTCTAGCGATTTCAAGCTAGGACACCCGGGATATGTGTGCTGTGAAGCGTACAACGAGCAAAGCTTTGCCTTGAGACTCCACGGGCAGTCTTTGCAGGCATTGTGATGGGATTGTTCTCACTACAGTCTAGTTTTGACTTCAGAAATGAAAATTTACCTTTTTCAGGTTCGTAATTCTCATTAAAATGGTGACTGCATAACACGTGACCTGGCTTTCAAGGGAGTATGTGGATTCTGTTCTATCTGTCAAGGTCTCTGTCTCTGTGTAATCCAAGCACGGAGCCTATTTAGTAATTCTGCTTCCGACATGCTTTGTGGCTTTGGGAACTTCACTTGGCTTTATCTTCCTCATAAAGAAGCTTATTCATCTGTAAAATGAGGATAATAATATTTCCCTACCTAAAGAGTGTTGGGAGGCTTATTTTGCTAATGTTTGCGAAGTGTTTTGAGATCCTTATATTGAAAGCACTATAAAAATGCAAAGTATTACTTAATCCCCTGGGTCTGCTATTATTTAAATATGTCAGTTATTGTTTTGCACTATTTATCTTTTTCCTTTATGTTATTTTTAATACAATACTATTATTGCTGTTTTGCTACTATATGAATGTGACACAGGAATTAATCTTCCTCTGCTGAATATTACTTACACAGCTACACAAGGTTGGCAAAAAGGATTTACCTGGCAACTGAACGGTAACATGATTGCAATCAATCGCAAAGCAATAGAATCTGATAATGCAATATTAACAAATCTTATCACTGCATATCTTATGTCCAAATTGGCTATACAAGTTCTAGCAGCATGCTTACAGCCTTTAACGTAATGGAAAGTTATTAGGAAATATACAAATGTTCTGCACATATAAATGTGATTTGCTAAAAGCCTCAACCAATGCAGAATAAAAGTTCTTCCTTTTAAACTCTAATTGGAAGTTAACCTTTAGCTCACAAATCCCAGTAAAGGAAATGGCTTTTCTAATCTTATTTGCTCTTTATGGTTTTACAACATTATGTTGTTATTTCTGAATTATTTTTTTTTTTTTTTTTTATGTAGTTGACATTAAGAATACCAATATGACACACAAGATGAGTGATAATTTAAACATCTAGGAATTGTCCTAAAAGGCAGACCAATGGTTCTCTTAGTCCAATATCCTGTTACTAACAATAGCTACGATCAGATCCTTTCAAAGGTTTGTATCATTAATATTTTCTGTAATTTTTAATGGCAAAAAAGATCATTATGATCATCATATGACTGTATGAAGAGTTGTTGCAAATGCGTGATAATAACATCTCTGAAAATGCCTGATCTCCCCTAGATGCTGTGATAAAAAAAGGCTTTACTTCTAATGTTCTGAGTTTTTAGCCTGCCATTGTAACTGAATATCCCTGCTTTAATGGCAGAAGGGAGAACCTGTTAATCAGTGCTGTCTTTTCCACTAGCTAGAATATGCTCTTACACTCCAGTGTTGATGACTTGCTGCTCTTTGTTCTATCAGCTTGTTCCAGCATTTTTTGTTGACACTACACTCTCTGAGAGTGCCTCATCATTACTATCTGGAAGAGCAGGTCTGTTACGTGCAGGCATCCTTTGGAGTAAAAGGAGACCAGTGCCAAGAATCCACTTAGGTTCTTCCTTTTTTATATATATATATATATATACATATATATACACACACATATATATATTCCTTTTTAATTGCTCTTTAGCTCCCTCACAGCTTCATGGCTTATCCTTGGAAAATATATATATTTAGATTAGTTCTTCTGATTTGTTCTTTAAGTCCTTTTGCTCTTTAAATTATCTCATAAATTTTATGCCATAATTTGGTTGCCCTTGTTTAGATGTCTCTCCAGGGATATCACTGGGACTGCATTTCCATTTTCTGAATTGGATTCCATTCTCTGTTATTTCTTGGATTCAGAAATCTTCTTGCTCTCTGTCCATAGTAGATTTGTTTCTCTTCCCATTTTCTGGTTTCAGGATTACTGGGTTTTGTTCTGTATTCAGTCCAGTTATGCTGTCCATTATGTTGATGGATTTCATCCGTACTTAAGTATTGGAATTCCACAATAATTTAGAAGGACATAAAGACTTAAATCAGAAAAAACACTCAAACTTATATTTAAACGCCATCAACTTAATGCATGTAAGTGATTTGCTGAATTAGCCCTAAGTGCAAGCAATAAGCGAGTTCTAAATGGGAACAATAACATTTCTGTGATAGCACTTTCCCAGAGATGGAGGAATTGACTTGTGTGGGGTATTGCCTAATGGCCTTTCCTCTTATTGTCTCTGGATTCCCCTGTTTTATCTTTCTGTATATGCTGTCTTTAGGCACTGGTTTTGGTTAGCACACTTCTGAAGCAACTACCCAGTGTCAGATCAGGTACTAGGCTTTAAGCCACTGATTTGGTCCATGATGGCAAGTTTGACATTCCCACATTCAGTGGATTATCACCAAATATCTAAGAAAGGAAAAGAATAACATGTGCACGTAAAAAAATTAAAATATATATTAAAAATAATACAAAACACCAGAAATAAATTTATCTCAAATTGTATAGATGCTGCTATCCAGTAATGGATTTTCCTCTCATATCTTTTAATCCTTTCTTCCTTTACAATTTATTGATATTTAGACTTTTCCACCTAATTTTCTCAAATAATTCTTCAAATAATTCTTAGCTTGCTGCTCACAATAATACAACTGACAGATATGGGGTAGTAAGGCCTGTGCTTGCTATGGATATCTGCAAGATCAATTATTAAGATCGTACGTGGTGAAGCAGAGCAAGATCCCAACTTCTCTGTGAAGGAAGCCATGGCAGTTCTCATTCAGTGACGATCTGTCCTTTTTTTTCTATTCCTGATTTTGCCATAGGCTTGTTGAGCAGATTAGTTTGTCTCACTGGTCTTTTTCTTCCTTGTTCTCTCCTCTTCATCATTTACACTGTACTTCTATAAGAGCTGTTCCTATAACTCTTTTTCCATAGCGGAGCTGTTCCTAGCTTAATTTGCTGTAAGCAGGGTCAGCAGTCATCCTAGCATGTTAAGCCAACTACACATAACATAGACCTGATTTACCCTTATGCAAATGAAATGAATTGATTTTGGGTTTTTTGTTTATGTTAACTCAGTGAAATGATGCCAGTTTACAAAATCTGAAGATTTGTCCCTTACTGTTCCAAGCGCTAACTGTTATGCATCATAGACATGAGGGCAAGGAGACAACATGACTGATCATGAAGATTCTCAGTGATGCTATTATGGAACATAGATGGACCCATTAATTCCTAAGATAATCACAATACAATTATACACAAAACAGCCAAGGTACCAGCAGTCAATACCATGAATTATATTTACTCTCCCTGTCTTTTAAATAACCCAAAACCTGAGAACAGCTAGTACCACTGAAAGCACAGTCCTGGTAAAAGACATTGATTGCATGAATAATGACAAATAAAACAGAACTATTTGATGGGGGGGTAAAATTTGAACTGTCAGTATTGCATTGCTAGGATTGTGGTGAACGACGTCTATCCTCAGGATCCTGTACAAAGTGAGTTTACAGGTCATCTCCCTCCTCCAGGACCTTCCTGTACTTTCCTTCTAAGGACTCACAGTTACATTACTGGAAATAATAGATGGATCTCTGTAAAACAAGCATTGGGAGAAAACTGGATTTAAAGGACAGGAAAGATGATATGCCATTTACAGTGAAGGATAAGGATTTCTGAGACTTTAACCTGATAGATGACCCCCTTCTTTATTTTGGCACTGTCTGTTTGGTTTTAGATAAACAATTTAACTTCTCTCCAGTTTCTGCGTCCATAACATGGGAGATATACTATTATGTCAGAGTTGGCAAATTTCCCTTACTGAACAAGCTGATAAAATTCTCATCTCACCAAGAACTGCAAGACAAGGGAAGGAAGAGCTTAGAGAGAAAATCTCAAGAAGGTGATGACAAGAGTTTGCTGGAGGATTTACTGCTCTCGGTTCGTAAAGCGTGAATATGAACAGGAATCCCAGAGCAACTCTGAAATTTCAATGACAACACCACCAACCTGCTCGTCCCTTCCTCAGCCAGTGCAGTCCTACTGCTAATTGAATGACACAGTCCTTGCGTTACAGCCATGACTGTTGGAACGTCACCTGGGGATCATGCATCAACATTGGGGTACTCCTCTGATATATGACCATCCTCAGAATTTATTCATTAGTGCTGAAAGTTATCTGAGGGGCTCAACTACTATTTCTGCAAGCTACAGAATATTTCCATCCTTGGGTGGAAGCTCACTGTAATCTATTTTCCACATGTTTGGGGTTTTTTGTTTTGTTTTGTTTTGTTTTTTTCTAAAATGGAAAAAAGAGCCCATTCTTTTTTGACTGAAGCCAGTAGCCCCCAAGGGTTTTTCTTGATTTGCAAGATCAAATTGAGTTTGAAGATTTAAACATCAAATATTGTTTATGGGCATTTACACTTAGGAAGACAAAATTTGAGATGATGGCTGCAGCTTGACATCAGAATCAACCGCAGTGCAATATTCAATAAATATGGATTTTTTTTCATCAGCTTTGTCAAATAAAACATCATGAAAGGGAAATCAAAGATCACAATCACATGACAGTATGATGGTAGTACACCTTGAAAAAGGTCAAATGAAGGATACCTTTTAATCAGTTGTTTTACTTTAGATTTCTCTCTCCTATTGAAACCTCACTATGGAGAAAGAGCAATTGTATTTGTCCAGCGCCAAGGAACTGCTGCTGTACTAAATCTCTTTTGTATAGCTGATGATGGTTTTTTGCATTATGTTTCTTCCATTGGGCTATATGTTTTTAGCAACAATCACAAGCGAAAAAAAGTAGAATTGAGGAAGCTAACAGAATGCTTACATTTGCATAACCCTTCTCTCTTAGGTGATATTCGCACGCCAGACCCAGGGACACCAAACGTGAGTTTCCACACAGCAAGATTGATTGGGAAAGGTCAGAATTCAGAATCCACTGGAAACAGTATATTTGGCAGAGATTTCATATCTATCAAGTGACTACTGACTTCAGCTGAAATACCCTGATTCTGCTTTCATAAGAGACATCAGAAATAAGAGATGGTGCAATTGGAAAAGCAGCTTGCGGCAGAGTGGAGTACAAATCAGACTGCTCATTCCTTCCCTTCCACTGATCCGAATGCTGTGACAGACTGGCACGACTTTATATTGAATTAACATTTTGCACTAAATTCAGCTAAGGCAGCTGCTCTACGCAGGGAAGTTTCTTGAAGCCTTATTGAAGGTCAGCACTACGGAGGCATGAAAAGAGCTTTTGACCGCCTCTCACTTGCTGGCCCACCCCTGTAGACAAATATTCTTTCTACACAGACGCTGATACGGAATATGGGAAGGATCTGGGAAAGATCTGATCTAGGCTGAAGTCACTGTCCATATGAGTAGAAGAGGACAAGAGTGGCTTAGGAGGAGGATGTTGTGCTGTGTAAGGAGACACTGATACATAAGGAGAACTTGCTGGACGATTCACTTGGCCTGAAAAGTGAGGTTTTTCTGATATTGCAATAAGGGTAAGATAAGACATTAGAAACTTTTATTTTCAAAAATCTCTGTCGTATTTGTTTTAAGACTGCAGGCAGTCCCAAAGCAATTTTTGAAATGCTTTTGCTAAGCTTCCTTTCTGTGTTTGTCTGTCACCTTGTTACCGAAGATGCCAAGAACGTGCAGTTTCAGAAGAATGCTTGGGAGTTTGGGAAGTGTCCAGTTACAAATCAGGGTGTTTCTAGTATGTCTGTGGGATTTTGCCCTGTTTCAAAGAAGGAAAGAAGAATGTTCCACAGCAAAGCAGACTGTCAGGCTGAATGAGGAGGCTAAGCAGATGTGGTAGATCTGTAACAGAAAGCCTATAAAAGTGGATGTGGTCCAGATTCTCCAGTTTTGGAAGTAATGGTTAAAAACATAATTTAGAGACAGCCATTGTTTTTATATGCAGAATATTTTTGGTAAAATGTCTTATTATTTTGCATTGACTGACCTAATTTTTACTATTGGTTCCAAGAAAGGAAGTGAAATTTTCTTATCTGACCCTTTGGGATATTTCAATAAATTATAGAGGAAAAGACGTTACAGCTAGCTGTAGCAGTAAAGTGAGAATGTACTGAATTACTCAGAATAGATAAAACCAAGTTACTTTTGTTGTGAATTTAATTCTCATAGCAGCACTTCCACCAGCCTAATCACAGTGTAGGGTATTGGGAATTCTCTCAATCACCCAATCTTTCTCTGACTTTGGCTTTTGGAAAACATTTGTGTTATGTTCATACAATGTATAATGATGTATGACCATAAATCCCAGGCTGAAGTTATATATAAGCTCCTAAATCACCCAGTGCTTGGAATATTATTTCACTTGAACCATTTATGCAGGGCTGACGGTATATCCCGCTTTTACCTTTGTTGCAAAGGCTGTGACTTACTTAGTACTCAGATACAAAGTAAAAAACCACTTCTAGGGAAGTCTGTCCGTTACAGGTCATTACTCTTACATGGAGAAAGATTACACTTAGTGTCTAACTGGACTTAATTTAGGTACCTTCAGGATCCTTCACAAAACACAATGTTTGATATATTAAAAAAAAAAATAAAATTAAAAGATTGGAGCAAGAGATCTGCCTTATGTGCTGCATCTACTGCTTCTCATAAGGTACTTTGCAGCACAAGAACATTTTGTCACTCAAGGTTAAACATCACATATTGGGCCATCTCAATCACAATACTGCTCAGTACAGTAAGATACTATCCATCTTTTCTGTGTATATTTGAGTACTTTATAACACACTTCAGCACAGTATCCCTAGGTTGCTTATCCATATGACAGATTACCCGTGCAGTGGGTGCAGGTCTGTGTAAGCACGCGCTGGTGTAGCTATGTGTGGGCAGGAGTATGCAGGGTGGACTGAACACCTCAGCTCAGGGGCAGTTCAGGGAACCCTGCACTTCGTAGTCAACATGGTTTTGGATCTTCCACGTCTTCATCCTCTTTCTGAAGAGCTGTTGCAGCATATGGCTTCCGTTATCCATATTTCCACTTCCTCTGGGTTATCTCACTTCTCTGTTAATTGAGCTCTGGCTGCACACTTATTTTGCAAATGGTGAGCTGAAGGCCAGAGAGTGGAAATGAATTGCCCAAGAACACACAGGTATTCTATGGCAAAGTCACAGAGACACTAACGCACATTAATTATTTAAGTGACCTGCTATTTAAATGGGGATGAGTGCACAGAAGACAGTGGAGTGCAGAGCGGTGGAAACTGGAACCAGTTAATCTATTAACACAGAGCAGTGCAATGTGTTCTTACCGGCTCATTTTCCAGTTTGACTTCAGTTGGTTGGCCCTGTGTAGTGCCCAAGCTGATACACCTTGGTTTCAGCAGGGCTCATGAGCTGGGACCACAGCCACGTGAAGGAGTTAGGCTCTAATCTTAGCCTAGCTGCCTGACAAGCCACCACCCGAAGTGCCTCTCAACGCGCTTGTCCAGAGCTCCTATTTCAGTGTTCACAAGGACAGAGGAGCTTGGATCTGTGCCTGCCTTTATGAAGATGGGCTTCATGTCCTCTGTTTCTTGGCTGTGAATTTTGGATCCGTATGACATTGGGAGGCATACGTGAGGCTCTGTCTACCTTATTCACTTCGGTCTCTGTGTGGCTGCTTTCCGTCAGGGCTATCTCCTTTTAAGTACACTAATACGGAAAGGCAAGCACGTTGCTTTCTGTATTCTCAAATCTGACTAGGAGGAAACATTTATGGCCTTATTTATAATTACAGACCTACTGTAATTACAGTTATATATTAACATATTTTCCAAGCAGCATTAATAGAAGTAAAAGTAATAAAAGTATTAGCTGTCTTAAAGCTCAAGCTATGGGATTATCGTTATGTACTGTTCCTTAGAAACCAGAAGTTATGCGCAGTCCCCTGACTGTGTAATAACTCCTATGGTCTGGCATTTCTTTGGCAACTGATCAGAATTTAACTCCAAACAACCTGAGACCAGTGCCTGGTGGAAAGAAGAGCATCTGCTTTGTCATGGCAGGACATGTAGAGTCAGCTGAGGTAGCCATAAATTTCAGGGATATCTGAAGAGCAAATGCCTTCAAATCCAGCTTAGACCCCCACATCCCCCTCCCCAATCTCAGCTGAGAGCAGCGCCACAGAGGTCAGTGAATCCAGTGTGACATAGCCGCTATGTCACAGCTCAAACCTCGGGACAGCTGCTCCCTGCTGCCAGCCCTCACTGAGGGCTCTTGGACCAAACTGCAGCCTGGGCTGAGTGGAGACGGGCTCCAGCAGCAGCAGGACCAGTGACCCAACCCTTGCTGGCGGAGAACAGCAAAACGCTTGCCTCGTCAGGGAAACCCGTACTTCACAAGCAAATGAGGAGGCTTCAGATCAGCTCTCACAGTTGCTTTTATTCTTACTACATCCTACAACTGGTGCTTGCTAACCATGCAAATTAATACAAATACCTTGAAATAAAGGTTTTTTTGCTGAGCCTCTATCTATCTAACGTGCATTTCCATAAGAGAAGTTGTGCCCTCACTTTTTGTGGTAGTGCCACCACTCAGTAATGTCTGTATTTCATGATAAAGATAGCCAATAAAACAATCGTTTTGTTTTCTTAGCTCTCCCTTACTAAATAGCTCACACTCATGCTTATCTCCTCAGACACTGTTTTGGCACTTGCTTTGTGGCTAGCTGTTGCTTGAGGTGAAGAGCAGACTGACTTTCTCTTGGAGCACCACCATTTAATCTTTCTCAGAAAGGTTCTGCTGTCCCTTTATGGGACATCTCTACCTAAAGGCTCAGCTAAAATTATCATTTAACAGGAATCAAAAGGAGGTGCAGCTGACACAGTTACAATATTTAAAAAAAAAATAAAATCACACTTTAAATGTTCTTCTCCCAAAATTAATCAACAGCAATTGCAGAAAACCTACCTTTACCTTGCTTGTCGTGTAAAGTGGTATGAGGGATATGAGAGAATTATGCACTGGAACAACTGGAAAAATTATTTATAGTGTAGAAGAAGAGTCATGGAAAAAAATGAAGGGAATCAGAGAATGCAGTGAAATCAACATCCAGGCAAGGATTCAAGTTCCTCAGTTTTACACTGGGTTATGAATCCTAAAAAGTGGCTTAGTTTATATTCAGAGCCAGCTTTATAATCAACAGAAATATTGAAGCCGTTAAATGGAGATGATTGGTTAGACACAATAGAGATCTAGACAGGGGGTTAATTTGCTTCTGAAGCGTGACAGAATTGTGCCATTATTCCTAGTTTACACCACTTTTAAAGAGAGACAGTTTATGATATCCAGGTCACTGAATTTGGTTTGAGCTCATTTCCAGCTTGTAGATGATTGTGAGGGGACCTGTTAAAAAGAGATATTTGGTTAACCACATCCTCACTAGCCCCCGTTAAAAGCAAATCCTGCAGTGCTCTTGCAACCAGCAGTCAGACTATCCTTTCCTACTTCTTGTCAGCTAGCAATAAAACACCAGATGGTGTCCTTCCAAAAATAAATTCATTATAGTTTCATTCTGGGTTTTCTTAAAGAATTTAGGGACAGAATTTCAGTTAATGCAAATCAACACAGTGCCGCTGAAGTCAATGCAGCTATGACATTTTATACCATCTGAGTAATATGAACTAATATTTTTAACTTTTTGGAAGGAATACCATATCCTTTCTCTCCACACTTAACAAGTTTCATTCCACATTTTATGCTAGCCACCTTCCCCAGAATTCATGGCTGGTGGTCCTTGGTATACAGCAATTCACAGGCCATGTGGTTCTGTGTATTGGATTAGGCTAATTCACTGTTAAGACTCCTGTAACCATTATCATTTGATGTCTTTGTTTTTCACCATCTGAGACTCTAGGACACCCATTAGCTTCCTCTGGTGACACACAGGACTATTCACACAAGAATATTTTAAGAGCCACTGGCCCTGTGATGCTTATGGTTCTGTGTGTGTTTAGTTTCCCCTAATTCCAACCGTTGAATGAGAACTGAAGTCTTCAATTGTACCCTTAACCAAGGCAGATAAATAAATCTAATAGTAAAGCATCTTAAAAGAAGCCTTGAGCATTCTTCAGATAAATCAATTAAGACTCCTTTCAGAATTGTTATTATGCCCTAGCAATTAGTCATTGTTTAGTCAAGCTGTGCATACTTATCTCTTTTATATATCACCCCTTCCAGCCTCACAATAACTTTTGTTCTTTTTCTCCAAGCTCCCTTCAGCTTATCTGTATCTTCCCGTGCCCAGAAGTGAGCATGACTTTGCTTGCAGATGGAAAGCTGCAAAGTTACAAACACCTACAGAGCTACAAACCACAAAACAGGGAGTCTCTGCCACCCTGTTCCAAAAGTGAATATTAAAATAGCTAAACACACATTACCGGTAGTCAGCACCAGCTGCAGAATATGTAGGTAATAATAGCCCAAGAGGGAAAAGGCAATCATGGAATCTGCCTTTAACGTTTATCATGTGTCCTCGCAAGAGCACTGTTATCCAGTTTCTCATACCACAGATAAAATTTTTCCACCAACTGCTGCTCCCCCATATGCCTTGCCTTCCAGTGTTGGGGAGCATCAATGTGAAAGAGGCTTTTTAGAACTCTTTTTTAGCATTCCCAAAATTAACCACCTTGTTTTCTGCAAACAGATGGGGGGGGTGACCTGGGATTTGGAATTCAGCTGCTTCTCAGGCAAAAAAATCTTTAAAAAAAACTCCCAAGAAGAGATGTAGGAAGGAAACAGGTGCTTTCAGGAAAACAGTAGCACTTATTTATCAAAGATGCAAGGAGAAGATCATCAATTTTATTCCTCCCACTTGGCAATAGAGCTAAAAAAACAGAGAGGGGTGTTGGGTGCCACAGTGACACCCAAGATGACACATTTGTGAGGCTTCGCTCAGGCTTTTTAGGAATGAAACTCATCTATCCCAGCATGTTATCCTATGCTTAATCAACTCATCTTTTTGCACATCTTATCAAAATGTGTACAGCTCTGTTCTTCTCTGATGACAGAAGTAGTGTCAGACGGCTTCGTCCCTGACCCCTGCATGGCCACCCATCCTTGTGAGGCTCACACTCATGAGCAGTCTCCTAGTAGATGCCCACAAGATCAAGATCAGGTTGTAGGAGCCTCTGGCCATGGTGGAGGTGATGCTGCAAGGGGCAGAGCTTGTGAGTTAATATCGTGTGTGTGCCACACCATGTAATGGGGGGACTGCCAAAATGTAGCTTTCCACCTTGTTTAATTTCTCTCACCGCCATTAACCTACTGAAACCCTGGGTGCTACTTATTGGCTCCTTTTTAAGCTTTGCTTTACAGTATAAAATTTTATCCCTGTCCTCCTCCTGTGTGATCTAAATACTGCATGTCTTTTTTCATCTGAGCACCCCAAACATTGAGCTAAACAACAGCAACAACAGTGCCTTTGTATTTTAATAAATGTCTGCTTACTCCACTGTCTATGATTTCTTATCTTGCCTTTTAGGACAAAATTTGACAGAAGATGTTTGTGCTAAGCACAGATTTATCGAGCTTTTGGTCACTGGGTGAAGAACAGTCCTTCTCTCCAAGCCAGGTTTGCCTCATTGATTTACCCAATTTTCATTTACTCTAACACCCTGTTTTACCTGTTGGTAGTGCAAGGAGGGATTCTTGCACCAAGCATCAGAATGGGGATGCCTCAGAAGACAGTACACTAGTAACAGCAAAACACCCTCCTTAAAAATGTCACATCATGATTTTTTGTAATAAATGTCAGAAAAATGCATCTTTTCCTGCAATGGTTTTTAATTCGTCCTGCGTATTTATATCTCAAACACTGCTGAGTAAAGGCCTTTATTATTTATATTTTAATGGGAAACATACTGTTTGTTTTGGTTTGGTTTGATTTTAACTTTGTTTTTCTGAGAAGAACTAATTCCAAGGAGAGCGTTACAGGCTGTATAGGCTCCATTGTATTTTTCATGCATAGCAGCACATTACAGATCGAAAGCAAACGAAATGCTGGGTTTGTTTTAGGTTTCATTTTACAGTCAGGGTGGCGAATACATCTGTTTGTGTCACCAGCCTAGAAAATATCATTTTATGGTTCTCAGAGGTTATTTATAATTGAATTATAGGATGTTTCATGATTATTTGGAATGGTATTTACAAAGGCAATACTAAGCTTGGTAGTTCACTTGTGACCAAGAATGTGAAGAAAACACCCTATAATTCATCTTTAAGTACCCTCTAGAAATCATATAATTATATTGTATGACAGTGTTGAAAAAGGAAGAAATATAAATTTTTAAATTATTTGCATTATGGTCTTTAATCAAGCTTATATACATACAGGCTGGCACACAGTAAAAAAGACTAGGCAGGTTACAGTGAACACAACACCAATTTTTTTATTTTAGATTTGATCTTGAGTCAGTGCTGGTTTCATACACCAGAACACTTCCCTGATGTATATTATAGACAGACTTTGGAGCAAGAAAAGGAAGAGGTATCTTTCTCCTCCAGTATTTCCAGTCAGAAATGGAAGTGCAAAGCATCTTGTGAGCTCTCGTATGATTCACAACAGAGTGGCAGAGTCATCCAGGGTCACCCGGGAGACCTCTGCCGTGTCTGAGGAAAAGGTTTTCTCTTCCTCTGGGGGTTTAGCAGCCAGGCACTACCCCACGCCCCGTGCCGAGCCCGTGGCACCTCAGCTGCTGCAAGCAGCCATGGCCCCACTCCTCCCATGGGACCTGTGGCTGGTGAGTGCACATCAGAGGCATCCGGAAACTGCATCCCGGGACTGACACCGGGGAGAAGGCTGCATAAAGCTGCCTAGCCCTCACTCGCTGCCCAAGGTTTAAAATAGCGCTATAGTTTGAGATCTAAAGGCACTGGTAAATTCAACAGCAGCATTACATTTCAATCTCTCTTGTCTCCTCTACGCACTGTGAAAAGACTTCAGAGCTAGAAAAAACAGTCAGCATTTTCTTTCACAAGCCATTGCACAAAATAAATATGTAGCAGAAAATGGGTATAGATGTCTCTCTTACTTGCCTTAATAGGGCTAAACACCAAGAGAGAAGCTTGTACATTCCGATCTGGTAACAAAAATGCAATCCTGTTCCTAAACAATATAAATAGCCAGAACTACAACTGATGGCATTTTTTTTCTTTCTTTCTTTTTGACTTCCTTGTACGTTATTCGCTTTTGCCTTGTCCTTTGTCTGTCTGGACAATAAGTAGTCTGGAGTAGGAACAATATATTGTTGTATATTTGTAAAATGCACAGCAGAAAAGGGGCCTTATCTTGACTGAATCCTCGGAAGTAGCAAATTGAACTTAATAAATAATGATAAGAAATAAATTCAATGTAGAGGAATTATCTTTATTTTCTTTTTATTTAGCCCAAATGAAACCATTGACCCATTAAAACTGAAGTTACTGGCAATACTTGTAAATACTTTGTAAAATCAGTGTTTTGCAATGGGAAATAAGACCGGTGAGCTGACAGAGAAAGACAATATGGAAATAAAGAATGAAAAAAACAAGAACACAAAAGGAGAAAGAACATCCTGTGAGTTGTCCCGCACAGGAGAGGAAATACTGGAAATCTGCAGTCTTGGCTTTGGGGAAATGCTGACATGTTATTTTGTGTTTCTACTCTGGGACTATTATTAGAGACAATTAATTTGCAGATTGAGTGCAAATCACCCATCCGTGGATCGAGATCATGGATTACCAAAGAAAATTTTCATAGAAAAGAGCTGTGAAGGCTTAGGTGTCCATCATGAGTGATAAATGGTACAGACCTGATTTGTCCAGCTTTACTTCAGATGCTTTTAATTTCCCTGTTTATAGGAATTGTTGTTGAAACCAGAAGGGATTCACTGTTCTCTAAGAAATTCTGAATCTCACACATACTCCTTTGTAAGCCCAGTGCATGTGGCAGTGGTGACAGCTGAACAAAATAATAATTTATGTCTTAGAAAGAAGACCCACTTCTGTCTGAAGAAAGAGTGAGTGGAGGGCGTCCAGAGCTGCTCGGGAGCTGCAGAAGGGCAAGCCTGATTGTTGCACTCTACAGATAAAATTTTTAATATCGGATTTTGCCATTGCATCTTCATGACTTTTTTTAGTATTTGGTGAGAACTTTCCTGCATGCACCAAAAAACATTTCTAGCAGGAGGGAAGTCAGGTCGGTTTACACAGGAAGTAGAAGGCAGGTGCTCGGTGCTTCATGGGGCAGTAGCTCTTGGGACGAGGACTGTGAAAGTTAAATGAGATATTTTGGTATCCGGAGGCATTTGCGATGAACTGACAGCTCACAGATAGAAAGAAAAGTATTTCATACGATCAACCCACACAACAGTGGCGCGCCACCTGCCTCGTGTTACATTACCTGACGCAGGGCATGCTCCTGTCACGTAACCTGAAATGTGGACTTTGGGGAAACACTCTCTAGGTCCCATACCTCACTGTTTAATAACTGGCAGCTTTAACAGTCTGTGAGATGCTTTCCCTAGGATAAAGGTATTCTCTTCCTGCACATTAGCTAACATTGACACCAACCTAACCTAAAAATGTTTGGAAAATGTAATTAATACAAGTTAACTGGCCAAAATCAACCCTGAATACCTTTAGAATTTGTATTTTAACCCTCTAAAGTATGTGTAGGCTATTAAAAAAAAAAAAAGTTAGAACATTTCTAAATAGTCTGGAAAACCTTGTTTTCATTTTGATGGGAAACACTTTCAAGTTTTGACTTTCTCCTCTGAAAAAGAAACAGGAAATAAAAGAAAGTAGAGGGTTTATTCCCTCCCTTCTTTCCAAAAAGAAAGTTTCTGTTATTTCTGATTTCACTGGCAAATTTCAAAAGAAAAGACCGTAATAATTTAGTCAGGTCAAGAAAATGTTCACTTTCTTCAACACAGAAAAACATATTGCTAGAGGAAATAGCAGCTTGCAGAGGGCTTTAAAGATGCTGTTGTTCCTTATTGCCTGTGCCATTGATTCATAGGACATTGGGGACTATTCTTGGTGAGATGTAAGGTGTAAGGGCAGGTTAACCCTGCAGCAGAATATATTTATTCAAAACATTTCTGATTATTTTCTCTGCAATTTGTTATCTGTGGTTTGCTCATGGTCCAGATGTGCAGTGGGGAAGTCTGGGGCTGCCCTGCCGTGTGACCTGATCCATCCCCTGTCACAAATCTGAACGCAGCGTTGCACAGGGGAATAATGCCGGTGCCGTCACTTCTGTGATCCTTCATGCCAGAAAAAGGCATATCTGTGCCCGGCAGATGGGGCAGAGCAGCAGAGAGGCTACGTGGGTGACAGTGGCCTGTGCAGACAGTTAGGGTAGGAGCCAGCAGCGTGACACCCGTGCTTAGTGCATGAGACTTGACGAATCTGCCCAGACACCACAGAGACACCCAAGAGCAGGTTAAATTGTCCCTTGAAAGACTTAGCGTTGTAGCAAATCATTTCAGGGGCCGCAAGGTGATTCACTATCTTCTGCGTTCAGAGGCAAGCGTGTTTCTAGCTGTCTTACACAAAACCAAACCGGCGATGCCTTGAATCCAGGCTATCTGAATTTGAAAATCGGAGGCTGAGAAAATGAATCAGGAGGAGGGAGTAATTAGAGTTGAGATGTCACACTAAATCACAGGCCCTGGTTAGTCAAGCAGCTTGCATCTGACAGCACCAGTTGGATGCAATGAATAGTGGACAGTGGTAGAGTTTAATATTTTAGCACCTGCTTTATTTTGCATGCAGGAGACCAGCTACACATTCACATTTAAATAAGTCTGCGGCTGCAGGCAGCTTTTTCAGGGGGGAGAACTGCCTACTGCCTGTTAGCTCTCAAATGGCCACTTTAAACCTCTGCAAAGCCAAAGGGTAAGTTACAGATAGGACTCAGAGAGGAATGAAAAATGGTATAAACCTCTTGCATTTTGCAAAAAATTCCTGTTGTTTCTATTTTGGGTTGGCTTTGAGGCTTTTTTGGGGTGAGGGCATTGTTGTAGCAGGTCTACTTTGTACAGATAATTAAAAATGAGGACATAGAGGAAAATAAATCATTTAGTTTCAGTCAAGCCTGTAACCTGCTGTTTAGGGTTGTCACCTGAATCAATGACAGGTTTAATGCTTCTTAGCTGCTGGAGATCCAGATGGAAAATTTTGTTGTAAACTTTGTGTGTATGTGTGTGCAAGTACATATAATTCAATATGTACGTATTTGATGTGTATGGGCATGCAGCGGCCTTAAAGAACAATATTGTACAAAACAAGAACAGCACAGGTTATTCATCTTCAAGAATTAGACACAAAATGAAAATATTTTGTTGTTAGACATCTGGAAAAGAAAAAATGCCCGTTTACTTGTAAAAGATCTGACTTTTCCTGTGTGCCCCTTTTTGATCTCAGACCTCATTGCCTGTCCCTGTAAATCTGGGTTCAGCCCCACGGGTGGCTCCTGCGCAGGGACAGTGCACTGCCTATTCACGTGTACTTTTCCTGCTCCAGTGTCCTGTGCTGCTGGGCTTGGTGTCACCATGCACAGTGTCTGTGCTTCATGTAAGAGCAAAATAAGACAGAGATTTTACCAAGGGATATAAAAAGCTCTTGGGGACAGACCCTGCCATCCCCAAGGAAAGACCCACCCTGACATGAGGTGTGGAAGGAATGATTGAAGTTCAAAGAGCTGCTCTGCACCGTAAATGCCATTTATAATGGGGGTGGTGGATGAAAAGCTGGGTATGGCCCAGAAAGCCAACCATGTCCTGGGCTGCATCAAAACCAGCATGACCAGCGGGTCGGGGGAGGTGATCCTGCCCCTCTACTCCACTCTCATGAGACCCCATCTGCAGTACTGCATCCAGCTCTGGGGCCCCCAGCACAAGAAAGACATGGAGCTGTTGGAGTGAGTCCAGAGGAGGCCACGAAGATGATCAGAGGGCTGGAGCACCTCTGCTATGAGGACAGGCTGAGAGAGTTGGGTTTGTTCAGCCTGGAGAAGAGTTTTAAACTAAAAGAGGATAGATTTAAATTCGACATAAGGAAGACATTTTTTACAAAGATGGTGGTGAAACACTGGAACAGGTTGCCCAGAGAGGTGGTAGATGCCCCATCCCTGGAAACATTCAAGGCCAGGTTGGATGGGGCTCTGAGCAACCTGATCTAGTTGAAGACATCCCTGCTCTTTGCAAGGGCGTTGGACTAGATGACTTTTAATTTCCCTTCCAACTCAAATAATTCTATGATTCTATGGGCTTCTGTTCTTACTCTTGGGGAGCAATTTCTTTTTCATAATTAAAAAAAAAAAGGAAGATTTAAAAAATAATTTTGAATTACAACTGAGCTATAACTGCTCTTCAGACTTTGAGTAAGCAAAAAGGAGTATATGTTTTATGATTATTCCAATGTGTCCTTTGCTAAAGCTGTGAAATAGGATGTTGTCTGAGACTTGATTTCATCTAAGAATGTGCAACTAACCTACTTCATTGGCAATACAATTGAACTTTAAATTATTAATTATTTTTGTTACTATCAATATGTCTAATAATCTGCTAAGTGTTGAACATTAATATTTTCAGTGCTGGATATTACCTTACTGAATATAGTAGAATCAATATTATTGGCTATAATGTGGTAATTGATCCAACTGACTCTGCAGTGTTCCTTGCTTCTATAAAAATAAATGAAAATATTTCATTCAGACACAAGAATGCATAGATAAAATGTCAAGACTATGCTTAAAGCCCATAATAGAAATGCAATTTGAAAATCTGCTTTATCCCACGAGGGCAGATTTTGAACTCGTTATATTGAGATGTTACCATTGAAATCAATGTATGAGACCAGCACGTAGGAGCTAGAGGACATTTCTCACTGGGTTCTGTAAACAACCTCTGCCAAAATGGGCTGAATTCAGCCCTCAAGGGCTTCGGATCAGGGAGATATTCTCAGATCCTGTGTGGGCAGATCGACACTGCATACTGTACTGATGCGCTGGTACCTGTACTGATGCAGTGGTACCTTTCCCAACCTGAAATGAGCCTTACCCTAAACCTTGCTGGCCGTGTTCATCTCCCCTACTCATTCTGCAGAGATCTGCAAGCCCAAGCAATGGCTCAGCGTCAAGCTGCTCCCCCTCCTCCCTCCCCACTTGTTTCAAGAGCTTTTCCCTTCCTGATGATGTGTAAAGTGCAGCCCTTGAGTTTCACCAGTCCAGAAGACAGCAGAGACTGTAAGGAGTATGATGAGGTTAAATGGTATTCAGTAGGCTTAAATACAGTAATTTTAAAATATTTTTAGTTTTTTTCCATTATCCCTGGCATTCAGAAGTGCAAGAATATCAATGATGCACTATGATACTAAATCTATAATGAAATCATTGAATTAATCTTTTGTCTTCATCATCCAGTGCAGAATGTGCTCACAAAGTGCTTAGCAGTTAATTCAGATCCCAGGTGTACTTGGCTGTTGAGGCAGATAGATAGGTTGTATTTGTGTGAGTGTGGTGACTAAGAGCTCTAACCATCAGCCAGGATTACTGGGAGCTACAAAAGATTTTTCTTCAGTTTTTCCTAATTTTCAAATCCCTATTTTATTTTATTTTTTTGTGAAAGAAAAAATATCTCTCTAACAAATGTAAACCATATTTTCAGACACCCTGCAAATAGCCTGAAATCCTCTTTACCCTGGAGTCCAGACAACCTACATGAGAATCTGCCTACAAATCTCTAGAAAAATCATAAATAAAAGCAAATAGAAAAAGTAAAAAAAAAAAAAATACAGAAAAAGACACAGGGGTTTCCTGGGAAACAGAATTTCTGTTTCATGAGAAATTTTGACATAATGAATATGTATCCTGAAATTGTAACGGAAAGTGTTAACAGTACCTACCCAGTGATATTAAAAAAGATACTGATAATCAAGAATTAAAATAATTCTGTAGTGTTATTTGATCATTAACCATCATATTTTTCTTAATAGTATTATAATGACATATACATATGACAAAATTAATCATTTAATATCAGTATTACAGTGTTTCTGTTTTCAAATATTAATTGTTTGCAATAGTACTGCTAAAATGTGCTTCAGTGTTCCCATATATCTAGCAATAATCTGTCAAAACCCACAGTCTTCCACAAAGCCTTGTTTCAAGCCCGCTCATGATTTTTCATAGAAACCTGAAATTTCACAGGATATCATGATGTCCCATTGAGTGTTTTTACACTCCTCTTTTTACAGGTAGTAGACAGATGTGTACACTGATGAAGTAGTTGAACTTCTCTGAAATTTTGATTGTGCAGCCTGATTCTTGCACAGCTTCCAGACCTACACAGATTCTGTACAGGGAGGATGAGTGCAAGAGCCGTTCTGCAGTGTTAATCACTCAAAATCAGCAAACACTGCAGCATCATTCCTCAGTGTTACTGAAGCACTTCCCTGGCACTGGACTGGCACTGGACTGGTGATTACAATGATACCTCCAGCTTGTACTTAGAAGGCAGAGAATTATCATCTGTCACCTGCGTGTCTAGGAACCAAGCGAGAGCTGATTCTCTCTTTGTTGTCAGCTGAAGACATGTGCATTCATTAAGCAATAGTAGTTTTGTAATCAGTACTTTTTAACCAGTACTTTTGTCCAATGTCCGTGGAACTCATTTTCCTTTTGCTTAATTTGCTAGCTCTTGCTTGTTTGCAATTTACTTGCATGCTCTGATGCTTTCCAGCCTGGCACAAACATTTCAGCAAACGTGGTCATTTTTAATCCCTCTGCTTAAATAAACATCGGCGAGGTTGGCCTCTGAGCCAAGCAATGGTGGCTGGTTAACCTTCCACACCACATGTGGAGCTAGCACAGCGTGCTCATCCTCTAGGCACTAAGCTCCAGCGTCCTTTCTTGTCTTTTGTAACCTCATAGGCTGGTGTGTTAATATGCAGACCATTACTACTTTGCTGATGAGACAGACTGCCGAGGATCAATATGTCTCTGCATTTGTCAGCCCCGTATACCCCAGAGTTAAGTTCTCAGCTCTGCTGCCAGTGCTCGTGTCCCGCTGTGTAATCGCAGGGAATTGTCGATTCCTTATACAGTGTGTCCGTACACCGGGCTTTGCAGAACAAGTAGGAAAGATCCAAATGTCGGATTTGTTTGGCTCCCACTGCTTGAGTAATGGTAGGTGCAGCCAGAATACCAGAGGACAGCTTGCTTACGGGGTCACTGCAGCTCAACAGCTAACCATTGATGTTGTCAGGCAGACTTGGGAAAGATGCCCAAATACTATCAACTAGAGGACATTGCATTTTAATGAAAGACCAAAAAAAAAAAAAAAAAATCAAGATTGAAAAAAGAAGAAAGGTAAACTCCCTGCTCAAACATAATAAACAAAAGAAGAGATCTAATGGCACTTTTTGTTTTGTTTCTTTTTCCCCTTGATGCTCACTTTTTCCATGCCTTTGTCTTGGTGCAGTAGCTTTAGGGAAAACAGCACTGGGATTCATGGGAACTCAACATAGTAACATCATCTACCACAAAAACTCTTAATTATAGATCATGTCTTTAAGAGACAAAAGCCCATTTCGCTACAACAACCAACATGCTTGGCATTTTTAACTGACATGGTTTAAAATCAAGCACACTGTCTTCTTTTCCTTTTTTACAAGATGCCTTTTCTTAATTACAGTTTTCCTGGATTTTTTTTAGAAATAGGTGTTTCTTCGCAAATGTTGCAAATGCCATTTGTCTTGTGGGTTTTTTAAACTTGAATCATCATGTTAAAAAGTAAGTAACAGAAATCATTAACAAAATTTCATACCATAATAATGAGTTTCTCCTTTCCTCTATAGCCAAGTACTTGTACATGGTATCCACATAGTATGTTCTAATAGACAAATACTTTGAGTGATTTAGATGTGAAGCCTGTCCAGATGTGTTCCGTATGTATGGACTGAAGTTTTTTATAGAATAAAATGTGAATTTACCTTTGCATTACCTTATGCTTTCATTCTGTCCTGTATGCCTGAAGATAACATTGCGCAGAAATTTTGGGAGAATATGGGCTGTATTTCACGCAGCCTCCAGGGGTACTAATAGACTCTGGCATATCAGACAGATTCAGGGCTCCAGATCAGGTGTCTCAGGTGTTTTGTTAACCAGTAAGGTTGCAAGATCACATACATTATGCAATCTCATTATTTTAAATGTGTGAACACAAGTCTGGGTCATGCCGTGCAGAAGTGGCAGTCGGTGGCAGCAATATGTGTTTCAGATCTCCATACGTGTTTGTAGCAAAGCCTCAGGGCTGAAGGAATCACACACTTTGGAATTTTCTCTGCTGATGGAGAGCTACTTTCCTTTCCCACTTTTCCAGCAAGAAATGTTCTGGTAAAATGTAGGAGGCACAGTAACATTGGTGAGAAAAATAAGTAAGTGTGGGAAATGCCAAAGAAGTGACTGGGTCTTCATACATAATTTTCTATCTGGTTCACTCTTTAAAGTAACCATCAAAAATGCAGAGCCCTGAGGATGTTCAGTCAGGAAGTCAAAGGGAACCTCTACTGATTTTTGTTTTGAAAGGGGTGGTGAATTTCAAGTACATCTTGAATGGACGTCCTCACAACCTTGTTTAACTTGTCTTCCTGACATCTTGCATGGAGCCTGCTGAACAAATCAAACCTGCGCCTTCTGTTTCCTTAGACAGGTAGCGTGTTCCAACATTAGGAGTGGCCCAGCTATCATGTGGTCCATCCAGCCCCGTATCCCACCTCTAACTATGAACCTTCAGGAAGAGTATAAGAACTAGCATGTGTAAAGCAGGCCTTCTCACCTCTGTCTTCCTAGATTTTGGTACGTTCATGCTTGTAAAGAGATAATACAGGCAGGCTGAAAGATAGAAATCAGTCAGGTCTACACGAGTGAATGCAGGCAGCAGTGGTCTGCTTCTGCTCAGCGTAATGCAACAGCCCCAAGTGCAGAGCAGAAACACCCCGTCTGTCCACTGGTGGAAGGACTTCAGGCACGCACAGAGCAATTGCATTCTCACAGCATTGTCCAGAAGCTGATAAACCACAGCCACTGGACATCCAGCTCCACGCTGGTAGCACTGGATGGAGCCCAGCAGTCTGGGAAGCCCTGAATTGCTTGCCCGGGGCACTTCACTCCGTCCTTTGCCTAGGAACTACCCTCCTATCTTCTGAGGAGCCTCCCAGAGGAACTGCTGAGTCAGGTCGGGTTTTGACAGTCACGTACCTTAGGTTCAATGACAGTTTAATTAATACAAGCTTCTCAGAAACATTTCATTTATTTAAATGGAAAAATCTCAGATGTTATTTCACAAAAGCAATGAGGGTTGAGAAAATCTGGTCCCTTTCAAAATTCCTGAGGATCAAAGCACTTAATACTTATAAAAGGTAATTTCTTGTGTTAATGTTTGTTTTCTCCTCTGATTTAACAATCAATTTAATCCATGTCTCCATAAACAGATCTCTTTTTCCTCCTACCCCACCTGCCCCCAAAATGAGATTATGGTTGTTGGTATCAATCAGCAATACAGAGCTACCCAGATTTTCACTGCCCTGATTCATTGTCTCCACCATAAATGAAGTTTTTCCATTGTTTGCAGAAATTCTTGAAATAATGGCTTCAGTTTCCTTGTTAATTATTCTTTTATTAATGATCTTTCAGATAGTTTTTCAAAGAGACTATGAATCTCTCAGTGAAAGTAATGGGCAGCTACTCACAGGAGCAATCCCATTACAATCAGCTGCACTACTGTTTGTCATTTGGAGTAAGGTGCTAGAGCTCTGACCCTTACTGATTTACCACTCTTCATAATTAGTTGCAGTGATTAAAATGCATTTTAGATTACACTGCAGTTTCCCTTCCTTAAAAGTTTTTTTCACTGAGGACAAACTCTGGTTCTGAAGGTGAACAATTGTCCTCCAGTGTAAAACAATAGCAGCGAAGAGGAATGCCACAGATAAGGCTTATAAAAGAAATCAGAAGCAGAGATGCTCGGGCAAAAAGGGTTGCTGGGGGCAGGGGGGCTGTCTTAGATGACAGAGACAGCTCATGCAGGAATTTAGCATACTAGCTTAATGAAACTGAAAACACTGCACAAAACACTGACAGCAGCACATGGAAATAAGGAAACAATCTGTTGCATCTGTATCTAATTAAGAATCATTATAATATAGCCTTTTCCTCTAGTGATCAGGATTAGTGGATACCCCACAGGAAAGAGGCTAATAAATAGATCCAAGTGCCAGGACATTTTACATCTTTATCTAGGACTGTGGTTCTCAAGCACTTTTCTTCAATGACCCCAAGTCCAGGCAGACTATCTCTCCTGTGAGAATCTGACACAGTCAGGATTCCTTTGTAGGGGTTTTCAAGGCACTGCAGGGGAAAAAAAAAAAAAGAAAGAAAGAAAGAGAGAAAGAAAGAAAGAAAAAAAAAAAGCTGATGGTTTGGATACTGCAAATAGTTTCTGGCAAGGACAGACATTCTACTTCTGCTACAATTAGAAAAGTAGTTTCCTTATTTTTTTCATTTTTTCCTCCCTCTCTTCTGCCCTTCCTCCTTCCTCCTCCTCAAAAAATCATTAAGTTGCTAAGAGCTTCATCTGCTTTAAGTCTCTTTGGAGATCTGTTATTTTACCCAAGGGTACAAATAACCCCGCAGGAGTCAGTATTACTAACTGGCACCCTACAGCCAGATGATATATACCTTGAGAGTGGACGGGATTCCTGTATTTTTTTTTTCCTCCTGACTGTTTGCAGAACATATTTTATTTATTTTATTTTGTCCTTTTTTTGGGGGGAGGGGGAGAGTGGGGTGGTTTTTGAGATTTTTTGAGGGGGATGGAGCAAAGGCTCCTCAGTTGGGGAAAAGGCTCTGCCATGCCTTTCTTTCTCCTGCCTGCTAGGGTTTCTTTTTTTTTTCTGCTATGATGGTTTAGATCCCAGGGGAAGCAATCTAGGATCATTGCTGAGATAAAGAGAGGAAAGCTACAGAGTGGAGTCTCAAAGCTGTCCCGCACGTCTTAGTGAAGCTCGAGGTAAAATGTTTCAGTGCCTCCATGAGGCCAGCTCTCCCCTGGGTGCTGAAGACAGCTCTGGATGGAGCCCGGTGCGAGGAGGGGGCGCTGGGAGCTGCGCCAGGAAAACACTAAACTGAGCATCATTTGTTGTAGCATTCATGGGATGCCTCTGCTGTGTCACACCGTGTGCAGTAAAGAGCATTGTTCCTCTAATGTTCATCTCTTTTGGAACTGCAAGTGAATGTACAGTCCAATTAGTGCAGCAGCTTAAAACAATAAACCCTCCAGAATCTCTGGTGGGGGAAGCATGCTTTTATCTATTTGGTAAATAATTTATTAATCACACTGATGTATCCTCCTTGACAGCGACAGAGCCAGATAAGTGATGGTTCAAAATCAATTTGTCATGGTCCAATGTGCACTCGGTGACCTACTTGGTCTGTTATATAGGTCAAACTTGTACATGATGCTCTGATAGTACAGGCACTTCTTAAAAAAAAAAAACAGCAACAGAAAACTCATGGCACGATTCAGACTGTGGGACCCTGTGCTGGCTGGCACGCAGCCACACAGCTCAAAAACTAGCTTACAGAGGGGGGCGAGGACAGGAGCTGGGTAGGTGATGTTTTGGGCTCTCAGTGAAACTGCCTCAAAAATGCCCCGCACCGGCAGTACAGCAGGAGTATCCAGGAGGTAGATCCATACTCTGTGACCTAATTCTATGACTTTGTTTTTGTCAGCTGCCCTTTGCCATTGACAACATCCCCAGCATCCCCTTACTCTTTCCCTCTTTGTCCTGCTTCAGTCTCTGCTTTTCCTGCTCTCCCCTACTCCCAACATCTTTTTCTTCAGATGAGGTGGAAATCCATTCCCTCCTCCTGTTTGTACCCCTGCTGTGGATTCCACAGTTTGAAGTCTGTTTCTGAGCAGGCTAGTTGGGTTAAGGAACTAGATTATTTTAAACTGCAAGGAGAGAGAAATTAAAACCTGTGACAGAGCTTTTGGGTAGTCAGTTGGCTGGTGCTCCCTTTGTGGCTTGATAGAAAACTTGGTTGTCATTTGTTGACTGAATTTGTTGCACTATCTTTCTATTTCATTAATGCAGGCTTCAGGGGTTTCCACCAGTGATACCTGGAGAACTAAGTGATGTGTGAGGTGACGTGTTGAATGGGCAGTGCTGACACTCCCAAGAATTTCAAGCGGTCTGGTGATGGTCTGCACGCTGTGTCTCATTCACCTGGCATCAGAAAGCAATGTCTCCCAAAATCATGTTGGTAACCACTGGTTTAGGGAGGTGATGTGGGCCTTAATCCTCTGAGCATTTCCACCAAACCAGTGCTCCGCTGCTGAGCGAGCTGGGCTTCCGACTGGACCCATGAGCTTTCTTCCTCTCTTCCCATTGCACATACTAGGGTGGTGGGGGTTTTGATCTTTTTACATAACAGCTTTATTTTTTTATAGATTGTTAAGGAGTTCTTTGTGGCCAATGGTATGTAGTGGTGTAGAGTGGGCATTTTCCTAATACTGAACACTAAACATTTATTCAGTAGTGACCATAATTGGAGGGTATTGCACTGAATGACCCAGGTAGGTCACTGCAGTCCTATATTTTACTGTGTTCCCTATGATTATCTTGAGATTATGAGGAGGAAAGAGGTTTTCTCTTCAATGACATGTGCATGTTTTTTAAGAAGTTTTCTCCTCACTCCTGCTTGGCACTGCACCACCGCAGGGTTGCAGCCTTCAGGGTCCAGCGTTAGGTTTCAGTCCTCCTGTATGTCCTGCATGGTTAGACCAATACACTGGTGACAGTGACAGCTGGATGCAGGAGGGGATGTATGCATGTATGCATGTGCATATGCAGGAAGAGCATAGCAGAAGTAAGGCCTAAAATTTGGGATTTTTTTTTCACATGGAACATGGATATTTTTTCAGCTGTGACTGGAAGGAGCTAATACTTTCTACAATAATGGTAGTGAATAAAGTCTAGGCTTGTAATCCTTCTTTGCATTAGTGTTATCACCCTGTTTGTGAATATATGCCACTGGTTCTTATTTTGTCCAAATTCTGTTTCCTCCATGGCTGGCAATGAGAAAAGCAGCCAGGCTGCCAGAAGGGCTACCACCGCCACAGGCAGGAACTGAAGGGACTGGAAATAAACCCACCGGCGTACAGTTTTGAATAAACAGTGTGTACCTTTAAGGATGTTTATAGCACTGACAAACACAGGACAGATTCCTTCCATTTTTCTTGCCATCTTTCCAGGCGCACAGTAAATTCTGGAAACCGAGAAGGACCTCTGGGGTTGTGCCATGAGCTTCTCGTTTGGCCTTGGGAAATCAATAAAATCCCGCTTGCCCCACCAACAGTCTCTGATAGCACCGTCTCCTCCCGTGGATTCCCTGAAGGGCACCCTCAACCCAGGATTTTGTACAAATCACAGAATACGCCCTGGAGACAGGATACAAATCTTTCCTAAAACCAACATCCAAGTAAACAGACAAACCCCCAGCAGGCCATTTTCAGCGCTTTGGAATTGTTTGTGTTCTGTCAGCCTTTAATAATTTAATTGAAGAGTGATACAAGATGCAGGCCCAGCATGACAAAAAAAGATATTTGTTGGGATATTTTAATAAGATGACTCTTAATGTTTTCCAGGAGGTGTCAGCAGTTCTTTAAACCAGGCAAGGGCTGCAACAAATGGCTTCTTTTGCTGAGAATTCAAAAGATATTCTTTAAAGTCTGCAAACTGCCAGTGAGCTTCAATAGAGCAAGTGTTCTCAAGGTGTATTTATGTTGTCTCTATAGCACTCCAAAGGATTTCTGCCAGCACACCCCATTACAATGAGTAATGTTTCCTTTAAAAGCAAATGAAGAAGACTTAGATCTTGGTTAATTAAATAATCTTCTCTTTTTTTTAATTATTTACAATAGGAGACTGACACCAACCTCCTAGTTTACCCACTCTGAACCTCAGGACATTATTGTGTTTACCTTGATAAAAGCTGAAGGGTCAAAACATTTGTGTTATCTACCTGTCAGGTAATGAAAGGGTAGAGAATGTGTAATTAAGTACAGATTAAGACTTCCACAAGATTCATTTAAAAAAAAAAAAAAAGTGGCTTCCTATGTGGTGGGATGTACTGGCAGCCAGTTTTGGCACAACGCATTGACAATGGTGGAGCAGCACCAGGTGAGCTCTTATCTCCTCATTTTTATTTATTGCCAATGGAGGCTGGCAGTTCTCCACGTGGAATGCTGCTTCTGGGAGATTTATCTGTGGTGTGTAAGTAGCACACTGGCATCATGAATGCCCATCTATCAAAAATGCTGAAGCATCCTCCATGACAGAAAAAGGATGTTTTTGCTGAATGCAGAGCAGAGAAGGAGAATGTAAACACTCTGAAAAGAGCAAGCAGCAAATATTATAGTCTCAAAATCATTTTATGTCAGGCAGGGAAGTATGACAGGAGGACCAAAGTGCAGAGCAGGGCCAACTTCTAACAGTTTACCGAAGTACCAGTCTCCTTGGTGTCTAAACTCCACAGACAAGAATGAACGTCTCTGTGTCAGTTCCAAAGTCCCAAAGAATTAGCAGTTCTCTTCTTCATCCAGTGCTTGGGTATAGTTTTTTTGTTGTTTTGTTTTGCAGTGTAAGACCTATATGAAGGAATGAAAAAAAAAAAAAAAAAAAAAAGGTACTTTTTTTCACTCTCTGTTTGCTATGAAGCCTTCTCTTTCCCGTCTTTCCTCTGGATTGGAAATTCTCAAGGTATGGAATATTGAATTTGCTGCATTTTCATTCATTATTTGTTACCATAAGCCTAAGACCTCAGGCTCTATCTCAGGAATGGTCCCACTGCAGAAAAAAACAAGGGAGGAGGGCAATTCTTGCCTAAATAAATAAAGAGATAAATAAATAAATGCACAAATCAGGATAGCTCATCTTTATGCAACTGGAAGTGCTTTTTACTCTTTTTTCTAAACAAGAATTTTACAGCTGGCAACGTATACCCTCCATTATTTGTTGCTGGCTCGTACCAGACTTTGTCCCAAGCTCTGGCACCTACGTCTCAAATGACTCAGTGTGCAAAAATACAGGGAAAGAAGCAATCTTTGGGGTACCTAGAAGATCGGCAGTCAGAAAATTGCAATAGATCAGAGAGAATCTTCATGAAAACTAACACTCTCCAAAGCACTTAATGAGGGCTTCCATTTGCAATTGGCAGCCAAAATGCACCTTTATCCTGATATAGAGATGAAGACCATCGGCTGCCTCTTTGGACTTCAGCTAGAGCTGAAGATGCTTAACATTTCAGAAAATCAAGTGAATGTGTCACAAGCCGGACATTCAGAGTTAGTGACTCTTGCTGAAAGTGTGATTTTATTTTCTGTTTCTCCACTTACCCCTCTTTAAAGTGGGACGAATGCTATTCACCTATCATGTAAATGTTCTGAGGCCTAATTAGTTAATGTGTGTAAATTGCTTTTGAGATGAACAGTGCTAAGTATTATTATTACTATATTAAAATATGGCCAGCAGCCAACCTCTCCATGTAGCTGCAGGGTAATGACAAAGCTGATCAACTGCAGGATTTTATTGCTAGTGATCTGAAACAACAAATAATTTCTGTGCATTTATCCAGGAACAAGTACAAACAAATAATATAAATTTAGTCTGAATGTTAGTAAACAGACAGGCAGCTGAATTTTTTTAATGCAATTTTTGATATCCCAAAATATTACCTCAGTACAAAGAGTCGATCTGTGTGCAATTTACCATGTAGAGCAGAATGTTTCTCTTGTGTACTGTTTTAGAAGGTCAAATTTCATTCTCTAAACAGTTAAAGAAAATTGAAGAAAAGGTGGACCTCTCAGGACATCAGTCAAGGAGGAGAGGACAGAAGATTGTGTAAACTAAGAAAGAGACACTGTTGTGACCTTACCTTCCTTATTCTAACTCCTGATTCACAGGCAATATAGAAGAGGTTTGCTGAAATCAGCAGGCATGATATGCTCAAGGCTAATCACACAGATCTGAACTAAGGATCTAGGTGAAGGAACACTTTTCTCAGGAGTAGTCCTATATTTTGACCTGCCAGCAGACTAAAGTCCAAATCCAGATATATTCAACGCTCCAGTATAAGCCAACAGGAAATCATATGGTGTGATTTCTTCCCATTTATCCCATTTATCTTGTAAGTGGTAGCTCCAGAATCTTTTATACAATTTGTTCCACCATACAGGAACATGATAATTCACTAAATTTTTAGTTTCTGGTGGATTTAATGAATCCATGAAGCTTATGCCTTGACTTAGTTTGGAATTTACTGTTCGAGGACAATATGTTGTTTCATTTGCTTTACACAAAGAAAACAAGGCAGAAATATGATGATAAGCATGACATACAATAATTTTTTTTAAAGTTATACCCAATTACATTGGGGAAAACAATTACGGGAAATCCCGAATGGGATTGGTTATGATCTGGAAACAAAGTGGATAGTTCTGTGAACTTTGAGAAGCCACGTGTCAAGAAACATTTCTGGCCTTGTACCATATACACTTGGTCCCAGACAAGTGATTTCTGGAGAGTTATCCCATCATCTGCATGTGAAAGTAAGAAAAGCCCTTTAGAACTCTGTAAATGATCAATAAGAATAAAAGCCTTTTTTTTTTTTCCCCCCTTTATTAAATTATCCGCTTTCAGATTCTAGTCCTGTAGACTACTCTTATCTATGTTCAGGATAAAACACAAAGTTCAAGTCAATAGAAAATCTTATAGTAGGACTTTAACCCAAGTATATGGTCTTTCATTTTCTTTTTCTTTCCTTCCTGTCTTCCTTCCTTTTCTATTCCTTCTTTAGCTACAAAATGCATCAAAATTACAAGAATAACTTAGGGCTTCTGATGCTCACTGTCTAAAATTAAACTCTATCTTTGGCAAATCTTTCAGAGATCGTGATTTTTGCTTGTCTGAAAGCAAACTGCCAAATTAATCTTGGTTCCTTTAGCCCCTGGGTCACCTCAAGTGGCAATTTTAAGTGAAAAGAATAAATTGATCATCTAATAGAAACCCTTCTGAGATTATGAAAAGCCAGGGCATCAATAGCATATTTCTACCAAAATACAATACTGAAATGATTTTAACCTTCAACATCCTATGTAGTCAGAAAACTGTTTAGGTTGACTGGACCATCACTGTTGTAAACACTTCAGTTTTCATCAAGTCTTGCTATGCATGAACAGACTTTATCTGCTGGACACACTAACCACATCAGAACCACAGCAGGCTGTGGCTCACAGCTGGACTCTGATCCTACTATGTGATTCGAGCATCCTACCTGTTTTTTCTGCAGAGGCTAAAGAGGAAATGTATGTATTTCATAACAGACGTGTATGAACAACATTCAGTCACATTCTGGACTATTAGTTCTAGTGAGAGCCAGAAACAAAACTATCCTGAATGCTTGTTGAGACTTTTTCTACACATTGTTTTGATCAGTTATTTTTGAAAGCACTAGTGTCATATTTATGTGCAAAATATTGCTTTACTTGTTTAATGACTGTTATTAAAGTATTACTTCAGTGTTGTGGTCATATTCCACTTACTATTCAGTACAATTCAAATCTTTAAACTAAATAAATATTATCTGTTGATGTCAGATGCTCTATGCTGGAGCTTAAAAAAGTCATCACGTGGTATAATTTTGACTCAGTGTTTAGACCTGTGAGAATAGTCTACAATACAGTTGGCAAATTAAATATTTCTTCTACATTTTTACAAAGGGTAGATTGCTGTCCACCGAAGTTTGGTGCCTGACTTGGGCAAAGCCCCACAAAACTTTTAAATACCCAACTGCCAGGGCAATTGCAATATAACAGAGCAGCCTACACGCTGTCCTAAATCAAGGGAGACAGAAGTGCTTCTGAAGATCTGAAGGAAGCAATCTTTTTTTCTTTCTTTAAATTCCTCCTCACACCATTGACCAAAATAGTAGCAATCTTTCTCTACTCTAAAGACAAACTATAAGATATGCTAATCATCTCTATTAACACTTTCCTTGCTGGTATTGCTTTTCCACAGTCACTGAGTGGTTTTGCACACTCACCCATGACCTGGGAGGACACGATGAGGGGAATTAAATCTATATAACCTTCCAAAGGGCCCTCATGACTGAGCTATGGGGTATCCTTAGGGAGAATGTCTCCAGCCATCTGATCAAAGCTGGGCCATCCTTCTGGTAGATGTACAAGAACAATGTGCCCTGAAAAGACTACAGACAAGGGGGGCCCTGATCCTCGCCTACGTTTCTCTGTTGCAAAGGCTTATACAGCTTTGGTCCCTACCTCTAGGACTGCTTTTGTTTCTTCTTGGAGACGATGTAATGTAAAATTCATAAATATTCCAACAAAGACCATAGTTTCAGATAAGTGTCCCAGCACCTACTTTATAATCATCTTTCCTCCTTCCCTCTTTCTCATGGAGCAAGAAGTCTTGCACATCTGTTTGCACAATAAGTTAGCTTCAGGTATAAGGGCAAAGAGCAGTTTTAATCAGGATATCTCATGGCTTGTGGTTAGGACATTTTCCAAAGAATATGAGGTCAATCCCATTAAAGCTGAATAACGAAATGTATCATTCTCTGAGTGAGTGTTCTGACCATGGGATTATGACACAAAAGCTGAGTAGCATCATTATTACTATGATGATATTAAACTAAGTTAACCATATTTGTAATGACATCTAACATTTTGTATTGCTCGGAGTTATTTTTGAGGAATCAAGTATTTATCAACTTAATCCTGAACATAGGAGAGCTCTAGTTGAGCGATAAATATAGATTTCCCTAGAGTATGTACAGTTGAATAAAATTAAGTACTCAGAGAATTCTTCTGGCACCAAATGAAATTAGATAGTCTACAGAGTTAGGTATTTCAGGCCTAAAAATAGGAAAAACTTAATTGCTGTCTGGAATTTCCATTGGTTTTAGGTGCCAGAAAAGTAACAATTTTAAGTGGGATTACAGCAGTCCTAAAATTTCAGTAGATACTATGGACCAGATTCACTAGAGAGATGCTTTCCTTAAAAATCTATCAATAAAAATATACAATTTTTATTTTTTTTCCCCCACATTGGAGTAGTGCAAAGCAGCATAAGGAATTGGGGAAGGTGGTCTTGTCTTTTTAAACATCGGAATACTCCTGGTATGTCTACAGCTTCACCATCTGGTTCTCAAAAACTTCACAATGAAGCTAATTAGGAATGTAAGAGGAAAAAAGTTGGAATTAGCTACTGTAGTGCAATTCTGTACACTTTAAAAAGGCTAAAAACTAACCAAGTAAAAAATCCAAAACATAACAATATAAGACATTAAAAATTAGTAAAGAAACAAATATTAAAGTTTACCTTTGGCTAAACTAAGCTTTAACATGAAGCAGTGATCTAAAGAGAAATGTAGACAGTGATTCATAAATTGTGGGAGACCACTGTCTCAGCAGGTTCCTTTTATCCTAATTAATCACTTTCTAAAGAGGTGATATAATTCATGAGTTGGGTCATTGAAATTGTCCTTACAAACAGTGAAGTATTCTTAATAGATCAGGAAGATCTTTTTCTAAACCATAATGATGAAATCATTTGCTTGAATAGATTTAGCCACATGGTGCCAGTTTCCATTATAATCCGAATAAACTAGCCATTCAAATTAAGAACATACCTGTGGTGATTTCAGGACAAAACAGAATGAAACCAGCCTCTGGGAATTTCCATAATGGAAATAACATTTGATATATCTTTCATTATGCCAACCACATGTTTCATTGTAATGTTCAATTTTTTTTTTTAAATCTCTTATTTTATTCTCGGTTTAAAGATCAGAAAATTTATACTGATATCTCCAAATTTTTCTTCATACATTATGAAACAGAAATATGCTATCTGAAATTTGAAAGTTATTATGATGCAACAGTGTCCTTGTATACTTATTAAGAAATCATGGATTATCAACCTGCTGTAGTATTATTCATGGATGTACAAGGAAATTGATTGTCCCTTATCTACATGTATTTACTCAGGTTTGGAGCTGGCCAGGATAAATAGTAGCTAGGAGCATAATAGGTTACCGCTGTCTCTAGGTTATATAGAATAAGTGGCTTTCCTATCATTTTGGTACGGGAATGAATGAAACTACTTGATGGAGATATAATACTTTAAAAAATCAAATATTTTGTATATATAATTAACACCAATCATAGAACAAACCAAGTCAAAAGGGAATGGTTATTTATGAAATTGAAACAGTTAATGATAAAAGAAAAAAACCCAGGTTATTCTCATAATGATTATTAAGGAGAATATGAAACAAGGAAAGTTCTTACACATTTTGGTCTTTTGCAAGGCTTAAATATTTTGAATAAATTAGCAAACACACTCAACTGCTCTGAAAATTTCCCAGGGCGTACCTTGAGGCATACGTCATATACATGCGCCAGCATGCCTCCTTGGGGAATATCTTTCCACTTCTTTGCGGTTCCTCCCAGAGAAAGAGGACAGGGCTTTGCAGGGCAGGATGTTTGCTCCAGGGCTGCCCACCTGCCGGCCGGCCAGGAAGCTTTGCCTCCCCAAACTTTGTCAGCGCACAACAAAGGATGTCTCACTGCACCACAGTGAAAATGAGAAATCAACATCTTCATGCAGAGTCACTTGGGAAACTGTAATTTTAGGGTTTTCCCATTTTCCTCACATAATCCTTGCGAAACACTGAAAAACTGGTTACCTTATGCAATTTGTCAATATTTTATGCTGTAAAATCATACAATCATACAGGAAAGGATCTCTGGAAGTCATCTGGTCCAACGCCCTGCTCAAAGTAAACAGCAGAAGTTACCTTGAGTTTCACTCTACAGTTTGAGTTTCAGGAAATCCGTTTCATTATGCCTCTAAAATTTCAAAAACTTCCAGACATCCTTTAAAATGAATACTATTAATCTGTCATAAGTAATATGAACAGACTAAAAGTTCAGTTAAGAATATGTATGAGCATATACCTCTACAAAACTTCCCTGAAACTTCCCTCTACCTATGAAACTAAACATAAACCTTTTGTCAGATCAGATGCATGACTCCTATTAAACATTCATTTGAGTAGTACTGTTGTACTGTATAAATTGAACATATTTAGAAAACATTAGATAATTAATAGATTTATTTCTGAATAATATTTTAAAATAATTTATTTCTAAAATAGTATTGTGCCATTTTAAAGCACACTCCTGCTATCTTTTAATCTTATTTTAATCTTATTTTAATCTTAATTTCTTAATCATATCTGTTTTTCTCTCTGTATTTGACAATCTTCTGTCTGACACAATACCGAAACTTTCCAATTTGTAAGCAGATTCATATTACTGATGTTTTGGGGTTTTTTTTAATTCACAGATATTAATCCAAGGTTCTGTCCATGAATGTGATTCTTTCCTAACTATTGTTTCAGGAGAGCAATTAGTCCATTAGATGGACTTTGCACAGAAATAAAAAAAAAAATATTTTCTACTTTCTAGATTTTTTGGAGGGTCCCTGCTTTTTCTGTTCCAGTTTTATGATATACACTAGCATTAGCATTGCTCCTGCTGAGCAAAATAAGAGGAAGCATTTGCCCATATATTCTCTGTAGCTGCAGCTTTGCTGGCTAAGGGCACTGTCTCCTCAGATGCTTGTCATTATTCCTACTACTATTTATTAACTACTCAAACCTGCTGTTTGTCCCTGCTGGTCCTCCTAATACCTTTTGGCAAACACAAACCATACTTACTTAAAGAGCTCTTTACAAACCTGGTTCATTTCAAAAGACCTGGACTAGTGAAACAGGTTAGGGGATTACTCATACAAGCAGCTCCTCTGCCTGTTCTGCTGGAGAGTTTCTGCTGGGGAGCGGGGGCTGAGCAGCGAGGGGGTGGCGAACTCTTCAGCCAAGACAGTAAAGAAAACTTGGGCAAGGAAAATAGACTGGTAGGTTTGGTGTGAAAACTCACCGTTAGCTGTGGACAACTACAGATGTGCTTCTACTCTTTTCCCGTCCATCATTAGGATAGGAGAAATTTAATATCAAAGGTTTGCTTTCAAAGTGATACACTCTGGATCAATTCAGTTTTTATCCTTTGGCTTAGTTTTTCACTTATGACTTCGGGTTCCTCTTGTATCTCCCTGGATTTTATATCTTTATCCATTTACAGTATTTAAAGGGAGAGATGTTCTGTGATGTGTTACGATATTTATCTTCCTTTGTGCAGACAGCGATAATTCATGACTGGCACAGCCAGAAGTGACTTATTAGGGCTTTCTTCACTAGAGAAGAAAAAGGTCGTAAAGTAACTCAGTACATCTTGTGCTTTATGATTATAGCTATATTGTATAATACACTTCCTCCCGCCCTTGCAGTTTACCAAGTATATATCTTTAGTCTACCTGGACCTTTCAAACAATATCTGTTGCCATAAACTTGGTGCAGTCAGATTCCACCCCTGTTTGGTTTCAAAAGTCACATTATAATATTCTTTTTAAAATATGTGACTAGACTGGGAGATCTTCAGAGTCTCTAGTGCCTTCATTATTCCTAAAAGCACAAATGCAATACCATGCATGTTGCTTATTTTGCTGCTTTCCCTGGACACTTTCTCTCTCTTTCTCTCCCTCTTTCTTTTTCTCAGAAAATCATTGAGGAAAAAATTCAAAGTCTGCTTGGCCAGGACAATGAACTGTGGGGCACCTGCAGACATGCACATTGGACACACTCAGTCTTAGAGGGCAGGTGGGACACAGTTGTGTTCAGTACAGCTGACTTACTGCCTGTGTATGAAACTCACACTTAGTGAGTCTGGCATGTCCCACCTACATCAGACACACTAACACTCATACATATATTTTCAGGAATAATTAACTGGGGATGCTGGGGAACCTCCTTCACTGACAAGCTTTGAGAAAGGGTGACACCAAAATGCTCCCAGAGCTGTTCCCAGCTTGCAGTGGAGAGGGGGGCTCCCCAACCCTGCTGCTGTGCTGGACCCCATGGCCATGCTGCCAGGCTCAGCGTGTGTCCCAGGCCACCGGACCAGGGTACGGTGCTTCACATACAGCTAGTGACGCAGTCACACACAACTGATCCCAAAGCGTTTCTATGAAAAAGGCTGCAGAGCTGTACTTCAGCACATCGTGCAGTGCAGCCAAGGTTCACACCATTTGTACATTATCAAACAAGGAAATGTTATTCAGGATTTGCTGAAAGAGTAGATTGTTTCGAGCTGCTAATTCAGTGATGGAAGATCTTTTGTCAGCTGGAAGTTACATTTTATTTTCACTCAGATTACGAATTCCTTAAGATATTTATATGAAGATATTATATTGTATTAGATTCCTGCCTTAAAAAACCCTGTGTCATTACCTTTCTTGCATAAAGGGATGACTTAAACAAAGGATTCTTAATAACCTGCTCTTCAAGCACCTTTTCCAGTAGATTATTCTCCACAAAGTCATCTCTCTGGTCTTGCAATGTTAGCAAGCACATCAAATAATATCACAGTTACTCATCATGATTCAGTAAATGATATTAAAGGACAAAGAGGAGCCATTCACACATGGGTGTGCCAATGAAAGAGGAGGCAAGTGGTTGGTATTTTTTATTTGTACTCTGAAAGCATTTTGGGACTGCACAAATACCGACCAAATTGTTCTTGCCAAAAGAGTTTATATTGTAAGAAAAAGTCCTTCTTATTCTGAGAAGTGCAAGCTAGCACTGTTATAATTGCCAGTACTCTGGGATCAGCAGGACAGATAGGGAAGGAAGTTGAATACAGCCCTACAATGTTCTTTCCAAATCATTGCAAAGATTCAATGTGAGATTAAGGGAGGTCCAAGTAGCCACGTTGCACTCATTCAATTTGGTTTATACATAGTCAGGACTCAGCAGTATAACTGAGTCATGCACAAACAGAAACAAATGAGTACACTTATTAAAATGCACCTTTTTCCCAGACTCTCATATATTTTTTTCTGTCTTCTGTGGTTGTCTCTTTGATAGTCTGTGCCCTTGAGACATTTAGATGATCGCTTTAAGAGATGCTGAGCAAACTTCCTGCTTCGAACCTGGTATGTGCCCATTTCTGTATCACTTGTTTCAAGAGTCTGGCATCCTCTTGAAATCAGTTGAATTTCTAGTCAATGCCCACTAAAATATCCATTTATACTGTCTTTTGTCTTACAGTAATTACCACATGGACTTCTGTGCATATTTGGGACTGTTATTGATCACACTGCTACAGTGGATTTCACTGCCTTCGTTGCAAGATATATCATCTTTAAAGTTTGATCCCATTAGAATCAATGGAAAAAACCCTCATTGATTTCACAGGCTTTGGAGCAGGCCCTAAATCAGTTTCTGGTTTAGTTTTTAAGACAAAATAACTTAAGTATTTTTCTACTATGTACTTGTTCCATTGTGCAGCAGTTATCTGGACAAATTACATAAAAAGATACTGTCTTTGGAAGGCTCACAATCTTCAGCCCTATCTCTCCATTATGGGTATTTTATCTTTGGGTTTCTAAACAGCAAAATCAAAGCTGTGTCATCTATAACTACATGAAGATGAACTTCATAAATGTAAACATAAAAGTGACTGCTGCATCCACAGACTACAGCAAATGCTTTATCTGCTTGCAAGTATTTCTGCTCCATGTCAATTAATCTATGACTGGCACTTGAAATAATATTTTTGCTCTGTACAGCCTGTCTTCACTCCTAGCACTGCTCATACTCTTGGAGGGCTGGAATTCACTACAGTTACTCCTTCCACTCTTCTGTACTATATTCAACACACTGCACAATTGGCACCAAAAAAAACCCCACAACTTTTTCCAAGGGTTAGACCACCAGTTCTTGAAGGTCCAGGGTCAGATCATAAAATTGGTGCATAACAGCAAAGCTGTCACACAGAAAGCAGTTATGCTGAATTACCACCTGAGCATCTAAACCGTGCTGTGTTCCTGGTGGGAAAAGCTCCGCTAAAGAGCCAGCAGTGCTCCTGCCAGAGGAGGAGCAGGGAGTTTGTATATGAGCCAATACCAGAACCACAGTCTCTTAGGGGAACATACAATTTGTTTTCAGTCCCTCAGTTGACAGTTTTTCCAAGAATTCATCATTTGCATTTAGCACAATGTCAATCAGAGAGACAAGCTGAAATGTTTGACTTTCAGGTTTCTTCTAGAGTCTGACTAGTAGACTGGGCCTACTTAAAATACTATGGGGCTGATGGTAGAGAGGAGTGTAAAAATTTAGAGTCAGAATTTGGAACAAGATTGCACAACATCTTTTCAATGAGCAAGCCTCAGGAAACTCTTCAATGTAATGCCGTTTTAATGTTTTTCAGAAGGCAGGAAATTCACTATTTTTCAGGCAGGCAGAATAAAGCTTATGAATTTATTTCTCTTTGCTGAGCTGGGCCCTGGGACTTAAATTTCTCTTTGGGTAGGAGTAAAATGTAGCTGAACAAGATGTTGCTTTCAGAAATAAAGCAAGCTTTAGAAAGTTGCCATTTTTCCCCTGGCTTCATATCACTGACTATTCCTAAGAAGGGGTTTTAACCCCTTCAGTTACCCGTTTTTCACGTCAGCCCCACAATGGTGTTAGTGCACTTGATGGGGTCAAGAATGAGTGGCCAGGAATGACAGCCTGCTCATAAACCCATTGCGCTCTTGGGGATCATCTAATCCAGCTCTAGGAGGCCTTTCGGGAGACCTCATCCAGCTGCTCACAATGCTCCTTTTTTTTCAGTCCTCCTGCACACACCCAGAAACAATTACTTTGTTGTGCTGAGGTCTCCTTCACTCCCAAGGTATTTCCATACCTCCAGTCCTCCCTTTCAAGACCCAATAATCTTTACCTGGGCATAGATCTGCAGCCCCTTTGTCTGGACAAGACCTGATTGGGTTGGGGCATATTTGGCTCCTTTCAGATCTTCTTTAGCTGTTCCCCGCATTATGATTCTGCCCAAAATGTATAATATTTTAACTGAGCTGAACACCTTGGGGTCGATCTGAGACTCACAAACCTATGGTCTAGAGGGTCTAAAGCACAGAAATAGGCTCTTTCCTCAGGGGATTGCTTTGGTTGGGCTAGATATGATTAAGTGGTCCACAGCCAAAGGAACATTTCAGATACGAAATATTTTGGGAGATTTCCCACTGAAACTCCCAAATACATCTAGACTGGCACAAACTCAAACCCTAAACTTCCTCCAGGGAACTAGCAGCTCAACATTTCATTGCTAGAGCACAGTGCATAAATTTAGGCATGGTAACCCATACTGTGACACCACCTAAGTAATTTGCAAAAATGTACATATACATGGTTACCTGAGATTATCATGGCAAGCCCAGGTGCTTTTTTATGCACAAATGTGAATATTACCAGGAATATATGTTTAACAAAAAAAAAAAAATTAAAAAATCTTAGGTATCATGTGAGTTATAGGAAGCTTGATTAAGCTCCACAAGAAGAATTGAATCGAATCAAATCAAATCAAATCAAATTGAATCAAATTGAATTGAATTGTTTGAATTTGAAGGGACCTTAAAGATAATCTAGCTCCAACCCCCCTGCCAAGGGCAGGGACACCCTCCACTACACCAGGCTCCAAAGCCCCATCTAACCTGGCCTTGAACACTTCCAAGGAGGAGCATCCACAGCTTCTCTGGGCTTCTTCGTGGCCTTTCTCTGGACTTGCTCCAACAGGTCACATTATGAAGCTGTTGAAACTCTTAACTTCTGCCATCAGAAAAGCTTCAGAAATTATAAACTGAAGGACTAGGGCCTCAAGGTAACAGAGAATACACAAGGCTCCTCAGATTTGCAAATTATTTTGCTGCCTTCGTTGAAGTTCTCAGAACGTAATTATTCAAAAGCTGAATGTGAAAAGTAAGGGCATGTAAACTCAATATGAATATTCAAAGAACCCAACCGATGTTTAGCACAAATATAGAAAGCAGAGAAGAAGCATGAGAAGCTGTTAAATCAAGCTATGTGTCTGCCTGTCAGACAAATGTGTGTAATCCCAAACAAAACGCCAGCGGGTCAGATCCTCAGCTGGTGGAAACTGGCTTAACTCCCCTAATTCACAAGAATTCAGCTGACTACCTGGTCTTATCCTACCAGTTTTCTCTTAGAAGTTTATTTTCATATTTATTTTAATAGCCTGTACTGTGTGACTAAAAGAACTCCCTGTCCATTTAGAAAATGACTTCCTGTCAGAGAGATGCTCAAGATCATTAAGAGCTTTCTAAAAAGAGCTTGCTAAAAAGAGCTGTGTACTCTGTGATTTTGAATTAAAAAAAAAAAAAAAGAGGGGGGGAGGGAGCGGAGGAGTGGGGATAATATTCACCTCTGCTTTGAAATCCAGCATAAAGACTATGTATGACCAAAACCAAGGGAATTTTATTACAGGTAAATGCCATGGAGTCAACAGCATCTTTCTCTTGAGGAATTTTTTGTTTTCAAACAAATTTCTTCAATTCAGATTATCTCTGTTTTAAGAATAGATGATTCTCTTTATTTGAAAGCTTTAATGAAAAAATATTTTCATAACTGATTCTCAAATTATATAACACATTTGGTCAATTTTGAGATGCTTTTGTCAAATGGTCTTTGGTCTTCCTGAGGTGTTTTGCTCTGTACATTGTTGAATGGAAGCTGGACATAAAGAGAAACTGCAGCATAGGTACCTGTAAAACAGATACTTTTTTCTTTTTTTCTTTTTAGGAACATGTTAACAGGTAATAAAATGACTTTGCAGTAATAAAACTGGAAACTGTGAAAAAGGAAAGATAATTCTCTTATATACTATGAAATGTATGAGCTAATAAAACTGCACATTTTCCAAGAACCTGGGAATTGAAGCAATATAGAAGTGAACAGAAATTTTTAAAATAATTGTTAATCAAAGCTAGTTCAAGGAGAAGACATCTGGTTAGATTAATATCAGTATGAATGATTAGTTTCATTTTTCCTATTTTGACTACTGAATCAATATTAAGGTCAAGCAGTTTTACTTCAGAAGGATTTAAACTTAGCTTCATTTAAATAGAAATAGAAAACAAGAAACTGTTTTTAAAGCATAAGAAGATAAAATGATAGATATGTCCCAGGATGTATAAAATAGCTATCAATTGGAGTAAATACAGTATGTAAGCATATACTGTGTTTACTAGGGTTACTTAAAAAAATTGCATGTGAAACACTTTCCTATCAGAAGACAGTTTTGTTTAAATAGAAAGAACTTGTAGTGCAACTGGTTTGCAAAGACATTGTCATTCGAAAATGTTTTGGTTGGGACTTACTCAAGCATAACATTTCAGTAGGGTTTAGAAACCACAAACCAAGAGTGTTTTGTGGGGCTGCTGTTTCCTCTATGTGCAATACCACGGTTGCCTATTAGCAAGGAAACGGATGTCTCCTGTCTGCACCGGGGCCTTCCTCAGTCTTCACATGCACTTTGCGAGTTTTCAAGAGACGAAGCTGCTGTGTATAACATTGCTCCCAGTTTGGGAGATTGCAAACCATGTCAGGACCCAAACCACAAAATGCTGCTGCATACATCCCAGCACTGCAAACTCCTTTGGCCTGTTGAAGGAAATAATATCTTTAATATGTTTGTACCTTTTTTACATGTTAAGTTTCTTTTAGACAAGAATGCCAGGGTAAGGTGGGAACTCTCTTTGGGGATCAGCTGAGGATGAGCAAGAGAGAAAACCAGCCAAACTCAAGGGTGCTGCAGAGAAGGGAGAGAGTCACAGGCATAAATTGTAACCCGGGGCAGCAGAGACAGAGGGACTTTTGTGATGAGGAGGGAGACAGCAAGAAACTTCAGAAGTGATGGAAGAAGCTCTGCTGAGAAGGGACTGCTCAGGGTTAGCTGCAGCTCAGAAAGCCCAAAGTGAACTGAAACCCAAACTGCAAGTGAAAGATGCAGAGTGCAAGAGAGTTTTAAATATAAAGTCCTTCTTCCTGATTTAGTGACTTTGAGTTTTCTCTGAAAAATCTGTATTCTTATTTATATTCTAATGCAATATAAATTTGTTGGGTTTTTGTTTGGTTTTGAGGGGGTTGAATGTGTGTGTGTGACCATTAAAACAACTTGGTTTTCTTTTGGCAACTCAATAGATGGAAAAAAGAATTATACAGGTCTGCCTCAAATGTCTAGTCAATTCAGGGCATCACCATTGGATTTCTGTTAGTTTTAAAGCTAGCCTTGATTAGAAATGGAACAAACCATTTTTAATCAAAAGATTGGGGGATTTTCATTTCCCTGTGAAGTTTGGGACTTAATTTTGTTTCATTTGAAGGTGTATCAAAATATTAGAATTTCTTAAAAGATAGAAATCCTATATTTTTTTCTTGATTTCTTAAGGAAAACAGGTTAAGAGTGTGCTGCTTCTCTGGTTTTTTTGTCCTTAATTTCTTAATATGGTGGCCAATTTCAAGTAATATGGCAGTCAAGAAGAGGAATGGAACTTCATTACTGAGTTTCATGTTGGAGGGAAATGTTAGAGCATGAACTCTTGTTCTATTAGATAGAACAGTGATCAGGCAAAAGAGAAATTTGCTTCTACCTGGGAAAAAAAATAAACCAGAGTTTTCGATCAATAACGAGAGAGAAAAACATGGTAATTCTTGTATTTAGGAAGTCTAGAAATCCAGCTTTCATTCACCCCAATGCTCATGGACTAAAAATTGTTTTGTTATGGCAAGAGTCTGAAAGAAAGTCCAAACTATTGTTAAAGTGGAATGCAACCAAGTCATACTTTCACAACATGTACACACAGGAACTTGGCAGAGTATTATATACTTAAGAGTGTCTAACTGAATAAAGCCTTGTCTAAACTAGCTTATCTTCTTCCAGGCTGATTTGCAAGTACAGGCAAGTCTAACTGTGAGCAAAAAGACAAAAGATGGGCATGAGTAAACAGCATATGACATTGCCTGTACAATTGACAACTATAAATAACAATACCAGTCAAAGACCAAAACAGCTACATGGCTGAGGTTATGTCAGATAACACACGTTTACACTGTACTGAGAAAAGTTGTAACAGTCCTTGCTAGTGAAGCCTCATCTCTGGTGTGGGCTCACTTTAAAACACCGCTTGTCCTCTGCCTGTCCACAAAAGCAGTGCAGTTTCATCCTGCGTAGCAGGAGTTGGCAGGGGTGTTTACTGACTGTGGAACCGCACAATTTTCACCGCTTGCTACAAAAGCCATTCATTGTCCTTACAAAAATCTGTTTGCTTCTCAAAATAGCAATGTACCTTCACTAGCCTGGACTTGTGGTAGGATATTATGATAGGAATCCCATAAAGTTCCATTGAGCAGTGTAACCTAAGAACTCATCATGAAGATTAGACTGTCTTCTCCATACACGGGGGTTTTGAAGAGTTAATTTATCCATTTTGACAGCATATTCAAATATGTTTATAGTGACTCTCAATTTATGAGTACATTTCTCAAAGCAGTTTCAGAATAATTTATATAGGATCTCCTTGTTGAACTCTTCTTTAAAGAAAAGGAAATACAGGTAAAGCATATGTATAACAATCCCTTCATGTTTGGTTTTGATTTACTTCACAGTGGAAAAATCTCTGGAGCTTCCTCTTCCCATGCATTTTTTAAGCAGTGAAATAGATGATGTTCATGCTAATTAAGCCACTGATCACTCTATCCATTCACCGGTAAAGCCTAGATCACAGTCAGGCTATCATTTCTTTGAAGCAAGGCAATATTCTTGGAAATCACGTTCTAAGTTGCTAATAGGGAAGTATACATACTCCACAAGCAGATTATTATTAACATGAGTACATAAATCAGACTTTATTAGCCACTTAATACTAATAGCATTTGTTGTTCAGTTTATTGAACACTCAGTAGCTCTAAAAAAAAAGTCCTATTGGTGTGCTTCAATTACGTTTGTGGGAGAAAAGGTTTTTACATCCCATCTGATTTCAAAAGTTAAATACCTGTGTGAATAAGGAACAAGAAATAATGACCTGAAAACAATTTCATTTTAAGTGCACTATTTTTCATGTTTAAGAATATTTATCCCCAAAGCATGAACATACCAATGTAGAGTGGAGTGGTTTCCAGACAGAGCTTATTTTGTAATACCCCCAGTAGCAAGATATAAGGCATCCAGCAGGTAAGGTGTTATTTTTTTTCCTGTTATGACTTAGCTGGACTGGGTTATAAAAAGAAAAAAAGACTTGTTTTGTCTTCTCTGTAGCTTTTGAGTGCTACAGTTAGGGTGTAGGAACAGCAGTTGCATTGTCCTCATGTTTTGATTTTGGAAATAAAGCCAGTCTAGAAGAAAGGAATGAGAAGTAACTTGCATTTCTCTGACTTCTGAGACTTCAGTTTACAGACCTTATTTTTTCATTCCATTCTAGTAAAAAATATTTTAATGTCAGCCCAAAGCAAAGGATCAAAATGAAACTGCAAAAGTATGAATTACTAATGTAGTAATAACTTCTGGGCTTTATTTACTTTGTTGATGTTTTCTGTTTAGCCAAGGAGTACAAACTTCTTTTAAAAATGAGAACAGGATTTTTCACTTATTGATCTAAGAATTGAAGAGAAAAACATTAATATTGGATAATCTTCAATAAAGAACCACAAGAGGTGGCCATGCTGTATAATAAATCTCCAGTTCATTTACCCTTTGGCATGAAATTTCCCATGTTTGGTCTTTGGCCAGAGGTGGCTTTCTGTTTTTAAAAAAATGTACAATTTTTTAGCCGTTTGTTGCTGTAATACAGAAATAAAAATGGCCTTTAGCTATTTTTCAGGTATGGATGCATTACAGCCTTATTAAAAAGTGGCCATGTCTTCTTAGACATGACTAAGCTGAGACAAGGCTTTTCATGAGCTTCCACCATCAACAGTCCTTAGCAGCTGAGACTGCAAAAGTTTCCAGCAGTGTCTCTCACTGTTCACCCATGCAACGCCTCCAGCTACAGAATACTGGTCTCTGCTGGGGTGCATCCGAAAATGCAAAGCAGGGATTCACAGACTCTGCCAGGTACTGGCCTGCACCAAGAATAGCTCTGTTAGCAGATAACTCTGTTGGGAGTGACAGGTCCTGTCTGTGTGCTGACATATTCATTACTTTGAAGATAGTCTCATACCATCAGTGGCACATGTTCTGCAGTTTGCTTCCTCTATTAAAAAAAACCCAAACAAACAATCTGAAAAAAAAAAAAGTAGATTTGGAGAACATGATAAAATCAGATTTTGATCAATGAGGACTGTTCCAGCTCCCCACCTGCAGGGTCGTCACTAAGCTTTGTCTGGCAATAACAATTTTTCAGGAGCCTCCTCCTGTTTGCCCCTACCTGTTGCTTACTGCCTCCTGGAGACAGAAGCTTGCTGAGACATCCTTACAGCCTGTGCATGACAGACTAGAGGAGAATGAAAGCTTGCACAGGTGGAGAGAATCAGGGCTGGGGGAACCTGGCCTGGAGAGCAGTGGTGCTGGGAGAAAGGAGGAGGACCAGCAAGCTGCTGCTGCTCTCTGTTAACATCGTCCTGCTGCTGGGGAGGAGGCCAAGCTGTCATGCCCACAGTCAGCCCCACGACACTGTGACCTGGATTGCTCCTATGTATCGCTCCTTGGATCTGCCAAAAATATGAGTAAAGTGATCTCCTAAATTATTTCAGTAAGGGATATGGGTCTTCCAACCGGAATATGGGAAATCCCCTATTATGTGGGCTGATAGTCCTAATAATAGCATGGAAGGCCTGTGCTTGTAAAAGTCAACTTCTCAGTAAGAGAACTATTTAAAGAGCTGAAGTAATTGCAGCTGGCACAGCAGCCATGCAGTACATGCAGACTGGTGACTTCCAAAGGAGGTTTTTTTCTACAGCACATGTTCTTTCCCGCAGCTCCAGTGAAGGATGCTCCAGTAGAAAAAGTTTCAGAGGCACAAGCAGGATCATTGTCAGCTTCATCTCTTTGCACTGTAATTATCCCGAGCTTCTTTTTGACCTTGCCTCCCTTAAGAGAAAAATAAATACATGTTTATGTGCTTGGATATGAGTCCATGTATAAATAGTTTTTAAAAATTCAGACAGACCATTCCCTCGCACACAGATTTCTCCCTGTAGAGAGGATGAGAACATGACAAATATTAGTTCTGTTGCTTATTGCTCTTCTGGAAAGCACCCAGATTTTCCTCCAATTAGTGTAAGAGAAGCAATATAAAACAGAAAGAAGGCCCCTGCCACTAAGGGGACGCAATCTTCCATCTTTATGTTTAAATCCTCAGTACAACCCTATTTGGAATTTTTATTTAAGATCTGGACACCCAGAAGGAGATGCAGATCCCACAGAGTGGTCTGTGGTATGTGTATCTAGGCCAGATGGGACAGGGGGACAAACATAGCAGCTCAGTGCTGCTGAACGGGGACAACCTTGCTGCCTCTTGCTCAGGTTGCCCGCTGCCCCCCGCTCTCTGCTGCAGGATCTCTCCCCCTCTCGCAGCCCAGCACTGGTGTCTGTCTGACCCCTGGGGAACGGGTTCCCATCGGTGTTCTGGCAGACTGCTGGAGCTACAAAAACTGGAAGTAGTTGTTTGCTGGGTTAGTGAGCTGAATTATCTCAGCAGGGGATCAGAAAACTGCCAGGACTGGTACAGGACTGGAAAGAAAGCTGGGAGAAGAGCGGAGGTGGAAGGGAGCAGAAGCATTGCTGCTGTGGAAAGCCCTGAGTTGGCAGGGGACATCGACCATCTCACATCATCGCTCCTGAGCAGACAAATGCTGCCCGGGTCAGCGAAACTGGGGAAGCCCTCAGGCAGGTCCTGCAGCTGCCGCGTCTCCTAGGGAGTGAGACAGGGACACGGCTGGTCCCCACACAGGGTGCAGCAGATCGCACCGTGTGGTGGGGAGGGGCGGTTAAACTGTGCCTGGGAACACGCAGCTGAGAAGTTTCTTCGTTCATGGGCCCTATGACATGGTTGACTCCTGAGAAAGACCCTGGGAGACAGTTACAGCTATGGGAAACAGGGGGGATGGTAGGGATCAGTAACGGGGTCAATGGCATGCACACATGACTCGGGGAAAACACAGACTGAGGGAGGTACGGTTACCACTATTGTCATTTTCCTGCAACAGCAATGCAAATCTTGTTCAAATGCATGGGATTCCTCTTCAAAATAACAAATACTTTTGGCTCCAACCCATAATCAGAATAATGGGAAACATAAACATCTCCCCAGGCATATGCTCTGGGCAATAATTCCCTGTTTGCAAGTACCAAAATGGCATAGAAAGAGGTGAAAAAATATTAGAGGGAAAGGAAAGAACACCAACTTGGGAAAATGTATACGTGTGCATGTATGTTAATAATTAACAAAGTATTGCCAAAGATCACATGGGAGTATGTTTTGCTTCTTATTCATACATATTATATAAATAACAATATTTAATCTTTGCTTAGGTAATGTTTTCCTCTGGGAAAATATCTGTCTGTACTCTGGTCACACATTCACTGCAGGCAAGCCACCGTTTCTTTTACTTTTCAGTCAACCTTTCAGTACTTCGAGCCTGATCATGTTAGGCGCTGTGTGACCTTCATTTCCATCGCGGTCAGCCACTTTGCAGGAAGAGGTGGGAGATTTCTCTCCTGTTTCAAGCGCGGCACATGCTCTACTGGCATGCAACCAGGCTGTTCAGCACCTTTCAGGATCAAGATCTTAGTTTATCATGCATGAAAATATTCTAAAAAAAAAAAAAAGGAAAAAATAGCCTGCAAAAAATCTTTCATGTCCCTGTAGGCAGGGCTGTTTGGTTTATATGATCTGAAGAGTTCAGAGCCCCGTGGTGGTGCAGCAGCAGGATCAGGCGGTGCATCTGCCTGAGCTTTCTGACTCCTCTTCCCAGGTAGGAGACATCAGCCTGAGCCATGCAACAGCTATGGGGTCACTCCATCGTGCCTTGGCAGAAGTGGAGCACAGCCATTAGGGATGCACGGTGAAAAACGAATGCAGTCCTACAGACTATGCTAAATGCAAAAAGACAAAGAAAATGTGACAGGGTATTGTAAGGTATTAATGGCTACAGCAGCATCGCTTGCCATTAGAGGATATTATTCTAATTTTCAAGCAGTTACATGGTAACCCCCATCCTGCTGAGAGAGAAAGAGCAAATGTGAGTGTGAGAGTGAGAAAGAGCATGCATGGGGAGCTCTAAGTGCTCGGCTTGAGGGACTCTTAATCTGGTCTTCCTAGCAGGTCAGTACCTGTGCCAAGCATTTGGCTCAATCTGACAAAGGAGATTGCTTATAAATGTCAACATGGATACTCTTTCATAACTGTTCTAGCCTCGTAAAATGTAGTCCTAGGCACATCTTTTGAAAAGGCAGTAATAACGCTCATTAGTATTCTCATTAGCTTGCCCTCAATAGCTACAGTTGTTTCCTGCTTTCCGTATTACTGAAACAGCCACTGGAAATATTCAAATCACGGTGGTGACCTTGTTAAGAAAGAGCATCACCCCTACCAGGACTGTAATCTGTAAGAAAGAATAACTTCTTGTAGTGATATTAGGAAATTTTTTTTATTTTTTTTTCCGGTCCATTGTTCTTCAGTGTTTCCCATAGGACAATGTTGGGTGTGTCTTTCCTCATACTATGCAAAATATCAAGATGGGATCTATGCAATCATTCATTAAATCTCTTTAAGCCTTAAGTAAAAATGTAACAAGTGCACACTTTGGACCTCTGAAAGGGTGTACGTGTCTCAGAGCAAACAAGATTGGTCCTCATCTTACTTTTATGGTCTAGAAAACCTTACTCAGCGATGAAATTCTTGGGTGATATTCCAGTTACCATGCCAGTCAGGGAGTTGACTAAGAAGTTATTTCAGCTATGTCCCAGCCTTAACTTGAACAGGTCTATGAGTAAGAGTCATATCTGAACTAGTCAGGGTTGGGGGATTCTGAAAAGTGAATTCTAGTCCAAATCTTGTATGGTTCTGAAATATAAATTCAACTCCAAGATTTGAAAAGGTCTGTTCTCTTATATTGTTATGAAGAAGCTTGGAAGGGACATTGAAATTTCACTTTCCTTAAATGGGAATTATTTTAATTTCTGTCTTGGGAAAAAAAGTTATTTCCATCTTGCAGTGGAGGCTTTAAACAGATGACATGTCACACAGATCTAATTTAGATGGGGGAAGCCCAAGGGGTAGAGGAACTGAACACTGCAAAACGAATCCCAAATAAATAATAGATTAGAAAATACAATAGAACTGCAAACTTGGTCTAACTGATCTCAGCACAAAACTGCTGTTTGCAATACAGAAAGATACTTTCACCTCTTTTCTGTTTCTTAATATGTCGTTCTTCATTTCATTGTTGTGATCAGTCTATAATCTTTTTGTACATGAATTAACTTTAAAATTCTACTCCTATTGAGCCATGTCTCCAGCAATACCTAGTGTACTAATGCTTAAATAAACTCAGCGTTAGCTACTGAGGTTTTGGGTTCTTTTTATAGCTGTTGTTTAATTCTTATTCACACATTGCAATGAATTAATATCATCCTGGCCAAAAAAACCCTCAGCTCAGTTGATTTGTCAGAGCTAGTTTACTCTTTCATGAAAGTTCAAAATATTGCTTCTGGTGTTTCTATATTTTTATCATGTTACCACATTAATTTTAAACTATCAAGTTAACTTTAATTTTATTTTTATGACTTCATGAATTTTTAGCTGACATTCCCATTTCTCACTTAGGACAGCTAACAAAAAGAAAATTAAAAAGGAAACACTTTTGATTATAGTTGGTTAATGGATTATCATAAAATACAACTGAATTCTTTCACCAACTTTGATAAAGTCATAGATTATTCAAGGCCTTTTATCAACAGAAGTACATCATCTGCATATAATAGAGCTTTATTCTGAATATCTTTATTTTAGATTCCTTTTACAACTTCCTTGTTCCATCTCGTTAAAAGATGCTTTCAAGGGTATCTTTTCCGAAAGGCGGGGGGGGGGGGGGAACAGTGATGAGGTCCAAGACATTGAATAGTAATGGTAAAATATAACTTGTTATTTACATATACATATATATTAAGTCCTTATCTTTATTAATGTTAAGTTGCATTACTGTGACATGTTATGCATATCATAAAGAGCAAATATGGTTTCAAAAACTTCTAATATGAAAAGACAAAAGGGAATTTTTTGAATGATGGATACTCAGATATATATATAGATGCACAGACTGATCACAACAGTAGATACATTTGAATATCAAACTGACCCCAACCTGTTATTTTAGATATTTCTTAGCATACGAACAACTCTATCACTTTATTTAAACAAAGTTACAGAAGAGAACACAATTCACACTGGAAAGAAAAGTTATCCTGGTTATGTAAATGTATGTACAATTATTTAGATAAGCAAATATGGCTTTGCAAATAGAGAAGTATACTAGGGTTTAGTTTCCATTTCTGCTTGTACTACTGACTGACTTAGTTACCTGAGCCAGTCCCCTCGTCTGTCTTCATCAAAATTTTCCCAGTGGTAAAGAGAGAATAAGACATTTCCATTACCCAGCAAAACTTCCTTACAAAGTGTTTCGAACACACGAGTGTCTATAAGCTAAGGTATTGTTGCATTATAAAGTAGGGAGTGGAAGATCTTTGTTTACTCATCCTCATTATCCCTGCTGACCAGTTAAGGTGAGATGCCCAAGGGCTGAGGTTTTCCATGGATACGTTATATCACACACAGCCTTACAGGACTCTTAAAAGGGGGGCACACAGGGGAAAGACATAATTGCATTATATTGTTTTTTATATTTGTTTCATTGGGCAGAACAGGCATGGAGACAGTACTATCTTCAACCTTCCATGTTCACATCAATCCTATGCATACATAAAAGTAAGATACTCCAAAGTCAGGAAATGACAAACTAAAGTTGTCCAGGCAAGGTTAAGTATGCTCTTTGGTGCCAAAACATTATGGTACAATTCTTAATAATATGACCATGCACTATTTTTAGCTCCCATAGGCAGTAGTCTTGTGTGGAATATTAAAACTAAACAGTTTGTGGTAGGTTTGGATTTCTTTTTTTTCTTATTCTTCTTTTCCTGCCTTCCTTCCACCCCCCTACCTGAAGTATATTTGATTGCTTCCAGTGTGAATACATTAAAATTAAATAGTAATAGTCAATTATCCAATCAAGCAACAACTTCCAACAATTCACAAATTCTTCCAAGGTAGATAATTATTTAGCAACTGAAAATGCTTGAACATCTTGAATTACAAACACATATGACCTTGCATTTTCTACAAGTTTGTTTTCTGATGTATATTAGAAGCATTCTACAGTGGACAGAGCATTGAAAATTCCACCTGTAGTTCCACTAGTCTTAGAAATAAATTTGCAAGAGGAGAGCCTCAGAAAAAAAAAAAAAAAAAAAGCCAAATTACTTTCTGAATTAATTTTGCTGATAACAAACCAGAAGATTCCATCTCTCCATTTTCTAATTAATTAAAGAGCATTGGTATGAGAACATCCAAAATGAAAAATTCTTGTTGTGTGAAAGGTATCATCAGTTAATACGTAGATCCCACAGCTGTGGCCATTAATTACCCTGTTGTTCTCTTCCCTTCCAAAGGGCTGACTCTTCAGCTGACATAAATCAGTTGTGATTTAATATATCTTTTCCAGGTTGAGGAAGTGGTCTGAAGTGTCTTTGGTAGTGTGATGTCCCAACTTCCCATTTACATTAGGTGTTGTGTAGTGCTCAATAGATATGTGTTGTACCCCGTGGTAAAATGATATAATTTCTGCTCTCATTTTATATATAAAGCATGGATATCATTCCATGTAAATTATGCCAATTAGACCAAAATTTGAGAAAAAAGTAAAAGAGGTATTTCCAGTCATATCTTTTTTTTTTTCTATTCTTGTCAAGAACTCTTCAGTTTTCTCCAGATGAGCAAAACAGGACCTCTCTTATTTCAATTAATGTAGCAGGTCCTGTATTCTTTGTTCTGCAGTTTTACCAAATTATGATATCTCTCCCTCTCTGAAGTGCTGTCACCCAGGCCACATCTGCACATGTTTATAAATGTGATCCTTCTGGTCCCCAGGTGTTCTGCTGCCTGTTTTTAATTATTTGCTTCCAAATTTGCTTTTTATCTACCTAACTTCAGAATCTTATTATCTAAGTCTTGGAAGAAGTACAGGGGAACTCACTGCCCTCCTGACAAGAGTGTCAGATTAGGCGTATCTGTAGGGGTAACACCTGGAAGATCAGGAGATATCCCAGACCACATGCAGATGCCTAGGATTGACCTCAGCTGTGGTCAACCCTACTGGAACCTGTCCTTTGCGCTAGCGGGTCAAGTACTGATAAATCTTAGTTTAGACTAGACTAACTTCCTTATTATCTGCCTTTCTCCCTGGATCGTTTTTACAACCCACACAGAATTACCTACTGCTGCTGTAGCTCTGCTCTCACCATTATCTGAGCCAGAAAATTTGAAGCCATTTGGAGATGTCTGAACGAGCTGCAGTCATTACAGAGACTATAGTTCATATATATCCTGAAGTGCCCTCTAGGGGGAAATCAAGAATTCTGTACATAGAAGTGCAAGAAATCTCTAGGTGTCAATATTTGTGGCACTGAGAAAAAACACTGGTGCACATCCAGGGAGTGTGAGCTTCTGAAAGTATCCTGAGGACATCAGCTGCCAGGGTAAAGTCAAACTCTCTTCTGCCTGATCTCCTGGGTCCCTTACTCTTGCATTCCAAGCTGCACAATGACCCAGCCCCTCAAAAGGGATGGTGCCTGTTCATTTAGTCCCTTAATTTAGGAACTCAACTGGGGAAGCTGCATTTTTTTTGTAACGTATTCCTGTCACTTTTGCAACTTAGGCAACACTTTTGCCAGTGGAGTATTAAGAGAAATAATATCTAAACCCTGCCATGACACTGAATCCCAGTGTCTTAAAGACAGTGAGCTGCAACTACCAGATAAGCACTAGGTCCAAGCAGGAAATGTTTTCTAAAATAGATTCTTTCTTCAGGACTTCCAGCAGGATGGCTGAAGTGTCCTAGGACTTAGCATGTTAGCAGCCATGAACCCCTGTGGAAGATACTCATATCCCTGCCTGTGGTGTATAATAAATGCCTGGCTTCTAAGTCAGCCTTATGATTTTTGTTCCTGCAACTTGAGCTTTACAGCACTCAAGTAGTTTCCTTGCGTTTAAATTGCTTAAAGTCTAATTCTAACAAATTCTCTATTTGGAAAGATTGTGTATGTGGAATAAACAACAGAGCGGCATGCAGAGGCTAAGAGCTCCTACAGCCAATACATTGTAACCCAGAGGCTGTCTCAGGTTCAGACTGTTTTCTCTGAAAATGTCACGTCCTTGGGAGCAGATGCATGTCCTGAATAAAGAAATCCTAATTGTAGCTTATGATCTTTGTTGTATCATACATACCACATTTATGAACATAAGACAGGAAATTACAAAAATTGGCAAAGTATGATTGTCATGGACCTTTGATCAGTAGGACACTGAAGGAACATAAACCACTCGAGCCATGGAAAGCTGAAGATGACTGACAATATTATCCAACTAGAAAAACATGTGCAAGGCCATATTCAGGTGTTTTAATGAAAACTTACAGAAATTTCAATGTCAGTGTTGAATAGGTAGTATATAAAAGGTGTTGGATAATAACTAGGTCTTAAAAGAGCAATTACACCCAACCCAGAGGGAAATATTTCAGTAACTAAATAAGTTAAGAGTAAGTTAATAGTAGATACTAACTATTAGTGGATAAGTTTATACTAATGCCTGTTAAATTCAACATTTGAAATTCATTATTGTAGTGCATTTTACTTCAAACAAGATATGAACATGTCTGTGTTACTTACAAAAGTCCCTTTTGTTGGGTCTTACAGTGGAACTTCCAAATTTCTGTGTTTTTCCACTCCACTAAGAGAGAGATTTTTAGGTCTTCTAGTAAACTATTAAGTATATGAGCAAAGCAGTGTATTATGCTTAAATTTGCTGTGTCAAATAAATGGAATAGAGTGAAATTCCTAGAATGATAACTTCCAGATGGTAGTTGTTATGATACAATATATTTCCTTGTATATTTAACTTCAGCATAAACTCATCCAACATACTTGAAGGTACTTATTTGCAGAACCTATCACAGGAGCATGGGGCAGCTATGGTATATAGCCATTTGCTTGTACAGCAAATGGAAAAGATGGAGACGTGCAATTAATCCTCTGTCTGTTAATGTTAAGGAGAAACTATAGAGACAAGATTGCTTATGTAGGCAGCCCATTAAGTTTCCGGAGTTAGGAAGAATGAAGCTGGGTCTGAAGCACCCTACTTTCAAGAATGCCGGAGAAAATCAAAACAGTGCACTGACTTGCCTTTCTCCTCTCATGCTTGCGTGCTGAACATGCAGTTTACAGGCATAAAGCTAAGTTTCATGAGTTTAATTGTAACATCACAGTTAAATATATGTCTTAAGAGGTTTTTGAGAGCATTTATATGTTAAGCTTTTCCTCCAAGTCTCTTCCTTTGGGGACATCTGATACAATTTCTCTTGCTGCGTGCTGAAGTTCTACATTAGTTACTCTGTTTTCCTTGATTTATAGGACTTCATGCAAACCTTTAAAACTTTTCCAAAGGTAAGCATGGTGAGTGGAATTTCTGAGAAATCCTGAGTAATCTAAAAGCCCACGTCCCATTCACTTTCAATAAAACTTGAGTGCTTGAGGCCCAGGCTTTTAAAACACTCAGTTACTTAAAGGTGAAAATAGTTGTCTAATGGGATTTACTAAAGTGCCGTGGTTAGTCTGAGACTGTTCTTTGCTTATCTGCTCTATTTATATTGTTTACTTTATTACTTCCCGCTTAAAATGTGTAATAAATTTTCTCCCATACAGTTTTGGGTTTGTTTTTTTGTGAGGTTTGGGGTTGGTTTCTTTGATATATTGTTCTTCCTGTGTAAAGTGGGACTGTCCAGAGCTTCCCCAAGTGACTGTTTTCTATGGAATTCAACCTTTTGCATTTATTACTTGTTATCTGTACAAAAGTTAACTTCTGTAATTTTGCTGCTTTTCCACAGTTCCCTGCTGACAGCAGCAAGACCCAGACTCACAAAGGAAATTAGTCACTGCCATGCTGACTGCCTAAGCAAGCACTGAGGGGAGTGTGCTTGCACCAGTGATGAGGTCCTTCAGTGACTAAGCAGGATATCTGTTAATCACTGTTACAGAGGAAAACTCTACCTAAGGTGAAACATCAGTGCCTGCCTTCTGCTGTGGCTGTTAAACGCTGGGGACAAAGTTCTAGTCTCACTTTTAGCTCTGTGAATTCGAAGTAAGTCGATTGACTTCAGTCTAGATTTATACTATTGCGGTCTCATCCAACTCCAATTTGGAAAGTTTCTGCTGATTTTAACTACAGTTGGACCAGACCTGGAGTCATTTCTATTGCAATAATCTGGTTACCTTATGTCAGGCTTCCTTCTTAAGTGCATAAACTTAATTACTGAACATTCATTGATTGAAATGAAATTAAATGTAAGGCTGATCATTTATGCAGGCTTATTCCCTACACCAGCATGAAGTTAATGGTTTCTTTATGTCAAAGTATTAATTTTCAGTTATTTCCAGGTTCCATTTCTAGCAATTTAGAATAAGTATCTAAACCTTGAAATTAAGCTGAGGCCCTCAAAGTTGAAGTCCCAATCAAAAATATTCAGGGCATCTGTGTTGACATCTTAGTCGAACATCACAATTCATAAGCATTTCCAATGATACAATACTAACCTGGAGTGATATTCGACATTTTTCTAGCATCAGCAGGGAGGTATGAGCACTGGACTGGACAGAGCCTTGCAGGTCACTGAGTCCACTTCCCTGGAATGGGGAGAAATAACTTCCGTAAAGTCTACTTTAGAAGGATTCTCTTCTACATGACACAGCCCCAACATCACAGACTTCAAAATATTCACCAGCAGCCTATAGGAAACATTAGCCCTGAAGTAAAAGACTAAAATCCACAACTATCATTTGCCACAGAAGGTAATAAGGCAGGATTAAGAGCCTTACCAGTAAATGTTTTACTAAAGAAACCTCCTAGGTGACGCTAAGAGGGAAGTCAAATCCCTGCTACAAAGGAGGCCAAAAGAGAAAAGCAGTAGTCTCCACCTATCTGACCTCAGGGAGACATTATTTCCTTCCACCCAAAGTCCTAATTGCTTTAATCTCAAGATCTGAGGGGATCTAATGTCAGTAAGAGCACCAGGACATGAACCTACAGCCTATTTCCAGCTGTGGCTAGTCTCCAGTGTTTCAGAAGATGACAAAAAAGAAAAGTAAAAAAACCCAGAAGCTAAATTATTCAGCCTGTGGGGAAGGAAAAGAATTAAAACCTGAGATGCCAACGTTACATATAGTGCCTCTGAGGAAGCTAGTGGGAACCCATATCAGAGTATTCCAAGGTGGAGAAGGCACAATGTCATCCTTTTTCATAATTATGTGGGAACCTGTATCTTCACTGATTTGAAGCATTTCTCTCCATTGTTTACCACAGCCATTTGCAAAGCAAGATGGAAAAACATTCCCCATCTGAATGTGGATTCCTGTGTCTGGAAGATCTTTGTCACTCTGTGGAGCTAAGACTGATCATTCAAATAGGCTGAGGGAGATCTTCAGGCCTAATCCCAAATGTCAATGTAGACATACCCCATAACACTTTCTCTCCACTGTCACAGTATCTCAGCAACTTACAGTTGCTAAAATATTTGTCCCTGTAACACTCCCAGGAGTGCTATATACCTCAAAGAGGAATTGATAAGCAGAGAGGATGAAGGGAGATTTGCTCTATAGAAGTTTTGGTAGTGTCTTTGTATGTTTATTGAAAGGAAATCAGTGCTTTTAAGAGATGATTTTGAGCACTTAATTGAAGTATCAGGTGTAAAATGTAGCATTCATAATTGCTGTTTGGAGGTGCCTGCCTCTCTCATTTATTCACAGAGAGACAAGGCTCTCAAGGCACTTCTCTGGCTGTTGGGGGTCAGTTCTTTCTGTAGTACTCCCCTAACAGTTACATTGCAGGCTAATATAAATATCAGTTCCACTTTTAAAAAAGTAAAAAAAAATTATGTATTTTAAATTTCACATAATCCATTTCATGATCCCATTGCTCGCATACTCTGTTTTTACAATATGGCAGAAACAAGAGGCAGGGAGCATGAGCGCATCAACCCAGGATTACCATGCAGTGTGAAACTTCACCTTCTTTTTGCCAGGGACCATGTTTGTGAGACCACGCAGGAGAACTGAGACATCAGCCTGGATCTGAGAGGTAAGTTGTGTCCTCTCTGGTGGCACATCCAGTGGCATAGAAATGCTACAGTCAGAACTATCACTTACTTCTGAAGAGAGTTGCTGCCTCTCAGCAGGCTCCGATGTCTTACAAAATTAAAATTTACAATATTTTTTTGTTATATTGTGTGCTATTAAGTGTGATTACATTTCTGTTCTCATTTTATTCTAGTAGTTCCTAAGAGAGTATTGCTTGGAGAAAGTATTACACTACCCAAGTAAAGGAGATGCAAGTCCAATGTCAGTAGATAGATACAGCAGATATCACTCTAGAATAGATCAAGGACTGGTCAGCTTTTTTACACTACAGGATAAAAATATTCCTTTAGATATTAGGAGCTTGTTTGGGTTTTTCTCATTTATGCATTTACACTAACAGTGAAATCAGCAGGCTTGCTCTAGATTTATGCCAGTTTGGAAAACTGATCTTGTCTGTTTTTACTAGGCACACTACAAATCACCTAAGCATTAAGTATAGAATCCCTGCTATTAAAATATGATGCTGCTGGCTAGAAAGTCTAATTTAAGAATTTATAGCAAAACTGAAATAATTTCTTTTCCATTTGTTCTAAAGTTTGTTGATATATTAACAAAAAACTGTTGGCTTAAGCAAAGCCCAGCGTTAAAGTTTGAGATATAATATCCTCTCGAAACAATAAGGAGCTATTATTATTCAAGGCCATCCTTACCTGGTCTTAATAACACTTTGTGGAAAAATAATTTATTTTTTTTTAAATTCCAGTTGTCATAACAACTTAGTGCAGTTGTTCATGTGACTTAATGGGATTCCAAAAGAACTATTTCATCAAGAAAAAAGCCAGATGAATGGAGATCAACTAAGAGAATTTTTTTTCCAATTACTGTATTTAAACATTAATAGCTAGTTGATGAAAATGCTTCCTGTAAAATTGTTGTGTTATAACCCAGCAGGCAGCTAAAACAACCACACAGCTGTTTGCTCACTCCCCCTACGCAGTGGGACGGGGGAGAGAATCAGAGAAAGGTAAAACTCATGGGTTAAAACAAAGATAGTTTAATAGGACAGAAAAGGAAAATTATTATTATAATTATAATAATAATAATAAAAGAATATACAAAAGAAGTAATGGCCAGCACAACTGTTCACCACCCGCAGAGCAGCGATGCCCAGCTAATTTCTAAGCTGCAGTCTAATCCCCTGGCCAGCTTCCCTGAGCATGACGTCATGTGGTATGGAATATCCCTTTGGCCAGTTTGGGTCAGCTGTCCTGGCCATGTCCCCCTCCAGCTTCTTGTGTACCCCCAGCCTCCTCACTGGCGGGGCAGTAACGAAAGGCCAAAAAGTCCTTGACTTAGTGTAAACATTGCCCAGCAACAACCAAAACATTAGTTTGTTATCTGCATTATTCCCATCCTATATCCAAAACACAGCACCATACCTGCTACTAGGAAAAAAATTAACTCTATCCCAGCTGAAACCAGGACAAAAAGCAAAAATACTTTTATATTCAGAGCTACCATACTCTAGCTCCTTCTATTATATAATCCTTGGAACCTTCACACTTGGCAGCAAATAGCAACTCAGTTTGAGGTATTTGCGTGCTGTGCATCAGCTCGAAAAGCAGTTGTCTTCAGCTTTGTACCCATTACCCTTCCCCTAAAAGGATGAATGTCCATGGTGATCTGTTCCTTAACACCACGAATACTGTTGTGTTGAGAGCTGCTGTCAAGGAGGAACCACAATGCCAAAACTGTTTCATGGTCAAAACCGTTACCCACTTACCTCCTATTTATTATTCATATATTTGCAGATAGACAGATAAATAGATAGATCAGAACAGGGCAGCAGCCCAGAATGGGTGTACAGGGGAATGCAGATGTGGGCTCACCTCCTGCCTTGCCCATCCCACCCTCCTGGAGAAGTGTTGCCAGCAGCACAGTCCCTCTGCTTGCCTGCGTGCAAGGAGCTGACACTGAGCTTCCTCATTGCCCATGGGAGGACTGCTCATAGGACCTCCAGTCTGCACTGGACCTCACAAGTCTGATCTGAAGGTCCAAAATCCCTCCAGGCAGAAACCTGCTCTCTTTCATTTTCTGCAACAGAACCAAAATTCTTTAAGCATCTCAAAAACTATTAATAAAAGTAAAAATAACCACAGTACTAGTCCTCAATGCACGTAAGTATAAAAACTAGTCACAATAAAGAACCCATCATACATTGATGATAAGCATAGAAATATCAGGACAGATGAACTACGTCATAAGAATCTCATATCTCCTGTGACAGTTTTAGGAAAATCTCCCAGTACAGTCCTTTTTCTTAACACTGAAATGTGAGCTTTCTTGCTAGGCTGCCTACCGGTGTGGTCCGTTGTTGGTCCCCGGCTGTGACTTAGGTATCTATCCTCTCTAGGCTGGACTAAGAGATCGCTCAAGTTATGCCTAAATTATGTATCACAGAGGTCATTAACTGCCAGCATTATTCCAACCTTTTGCCACCATATCAAAGAGTTGGATCAGAAGTGAATGGAAAGCTATAGCATTTTGACATCGGTCTGATTTGCACAGGAAGAAAACAATATTACAAATCTCGTTCTTACTACTGTTACTGCTTCATGTTAGCTAAAGCTGACAGAAAATGTTGGAGGAAATAATTGATAATGACAAATTAGGCATCTTTTTTATGCTTATGAAATATATCTGAACACTCTACAATTAGTTTTAATATATTTATTCTTTGAAAATAATTTGCAAATAATTCATAGGCTACTCAAGATTCAAAAATCAGTTATGGTAATTTCATATTCAGAATCTGAAATATGTGGTTAGCATTGTTTGAATTGGTAAGTCATGTGATACTGTTTTAATACAAATAAGTGAAAATGGTTTTGGATGAAAATATTTACATTATTAGAGCCAAATTTGCTGATTATTCATATTCTCTATAATTAATTTAAAAGCAACACTTCTTGCAAACCTGACTGCTAAGAAATACAACTGGGAGTATACTGGTATTTCATGTGAAGCAACTCTAGAGTAAATGAATTCAATATTCAGCTGAACTGTCTTAGGCAAATAATTTCAACATTGACCTAGGCCATCACATCAGCATTGACCATCAAAACTGAACAGTGACTTAAATAATAGTATTTTAAAAATTTAGCATTATAGCGATGATAAACACATAAAGGAAGAATTTCACATCAGGCTCATCAGTTGTTTTGTTTATGGCTGTACAAATACTTTATAGTTATTTTATCTCTTTTTCTTACCACACTATTCTACTAACTAAAAGTTAATTTAATCAGTCCAATAATATTATCCAAATGTCATTCATCCAGTTTTGATTTATGTTGCTTTTTAATTTCAAATAGCTTTCTCAGTAATCTGGTTTTCTGGGAATTTATCGGGCTTTTATCTCTGGCCTATAACCTATCCAAATTATTACTCTAATTTTGTTCATATTGGCACATACCACATTCTGACTTTGCATTTTCTCTTTTATGTTCTTGTCTTCTAACTTTTATTAATCTTCTGCTTGTCTCATGTGCTTTTCTGCTGTAACAGCTGGGAATTTAAGCAATTCTTGATGCTTTGAAATTTGGCACTGATAGTGTGCCAACCAGGACAAAGATTTTCAGCTGTCTTTGTTGTTGTTGTTTCTTTTTTTTTTTTTTTTTTTTTTTCTCAGTAAAGATGTTTTCATTTTATGTCTTTATGTACTGGTTAGTGCAATGCATGTACTATCACAGCCTAAAATTTCATGAATATGTAACAGAAATCATCACAATAAGCATTAGTAAACAAGATGAGAAGTAAGTACTCAGTTACTCTATGTTTGTTTTAGGCCATATTCTGATATTTTTACTCTTGCTGAGTAAGCAGTCAATGAAAAATAGTGTGGCCTCTTAATAATGTGGAAAGAAGCATGCAGGTGTGAAGTATCAGTTGCCAGGCATAAGCCCCAGCTGAAAGACTTAAATAACAACTGAGAGCAAATTGAGGAGCTTGGAGGATAGTGATGGGGAAGTAGGTGTTGTAGGTGGTCTTGCCTAAGCAAAGGTAGAGTGGTGTGGGTTGTCCTTTGAATTTGTTTTTGCTCACAGTTGATGTGAGTGGTAGGATTTTTTTGTTTATTTTTTTTTCAGACTGCCTGAAATTTTTGGTTGGTTTTGTGAAAATTTAGCTAATGTGGAGGATTGTTAGTTAAAGTAGTAGTCTGAGGCTGGAGATCAACCTAAAGTCCTGTTATAGGGAGTAGCAAATATCTTTGAGTTTGGGGATTTTTTTGGCCGATTTTTTTTGTTGTTGTGTTTTTTTCCTTCTTTTTTCAGCAATGTTTAGGCAAAGTATTTTTCATGCCTGGTGCTCCTGCTGGGTGATGTTGCTGTCTTTCCTTATGCAGCTGTTGTACTGTATATAGGGTTGACTGCACAGTGTAGTAGGTACAAGAATTCCTGTAGGTAGATTTGGATCCTGTGGATTTTTATTATTTTAATTTTTTTTGGGGGGGGGCTATACTATCTAATGATGTTGAAAGATTTGTTTTATGACAGTACAAAAGACAAAGCTTGACTTCTGACAGTCTTTGAGGGATTTTTCTGTTTGCACTGAGTGTTTTGGAGAAGCTTAAAAGAAGTACTTCAAATAAATATTACAGCTATGAGCAAGTATTTTATAATAATAATGTTTGGAGTACATTATTTAAAACAAACTTAAATATAGCTAGGCTTTTTTCATCAATTGTACTTAGCGTATAGAAAAATCAATACTGTTTTCAGGGCCCGCTTATTTATTGTCTCTCAGCTCAGTGGTTGAAATGGTCTGTATTAAATTATTTGTCTGTCCTTGTTCATTTTGCTTAGCAGCACGGTGCTCCAAGTGTGACTACCTGATCAGGCTGTGAGGCAAAGCAACTAAGTCATCTTCTGCTTGTTCTGGAGTTGGAAGAGTTCAAGCCACTGTGAGTAAATACCTTCTGTGGCCCTGATATGCTATTGCAGCAAGGTCGAACAGGCAGGTGTGCTGAAAGTCTCCTGCTTTGCAGGCTTTCTGTCCTCCAGCCACATCTGGTTGGGCTGTATTAGCCCACTCTCATAGACAGAATTCATTCTGCATCGCTGGCTTGCAAAAGATTTTGTACCCAAGCTACACTTATAATGTGTGAACAGTGCCAAGGTCTGGGGATTCAAAAAGTGGTTACAGGGGTATTCATTCAAGAGGTTATAGCATTTGTCTCCTGCTAGAGAGTAAGCAGATGCTTCCTAGAAAAGCTTTTTATTTTAAAAAATAAATCTATTCATAACTTCCTATATTCCTCAGTTAAACTACTTTTTCTGGCTCTTTCTCCCAGCTCTCAGGAGAGGAAGATCCCAGAGGTTAGTAACGCATCTCCTCTGAGATACTCTGGTCCTTGCCGTGACGGGGCATGCCTCTGCCTGCTCCCTGCTTCCCTGGGCTGCAGGCAAGTCAGAGAAAACTGTCTGCTCCTTGTGTGCCTGTGAGGGACTGGGCAGAGCTGGGCCACGCTGGGAAAGGGGACGGGAGGATTGGTATCGTGGTGTGACCTGTGATGGAAATACTGCAGTGCACAGAGGTTAGTGGGAGACAACAAGGAAGAGAGGAAGAAAACAGTTGGGCTCCTTGGGGGAGTGAGCTGTGGGGCTGGGGACATGTACACTGTACGTGTTCTGCTTGGTGTGCACATCTTCAGCTGCAGTCTTGGTATCACAGGTGCTACTCATGGAAATTACGGGGACCAGTGGTTCAGTTTTCCTCTGTTTGGGCTAATTTAATGGAAATACTCTGTTGCTACATTAGTTATAAATACAGAAGAAACAGTGATGAGAGTGTCACTAAGCTGACTCAAATTTCTTTAGAGAAGAACATCTACCTTTCTTTAATTTTTCTCCTTGAGGTGGTGCAAATTATACACTCATACTGCTATGCACAACTGGCAGCGTGCCTGTTGCCACAATCTTGTGGCCTGACTGATGACCCTAAAGCAGAATGTACGAAACAGGATTATAAACAATGAAAAAAAGCCTTAACAATAGCTGTCTGTTCTTAGCTAGTGGTCAGATATGGGCCAACAGACTTTCTCTTCCTAGAGATCACGATGGTATTGTTAAGAAAAAATTTTCAACACAGATTAACAGCTTAAATTGGCAAGTGTGAAGCTCATCCTCCTGATTTCCCAATCGACAGTCTCTGATGTCATGCCAGTGGAAACAGATTTCTCTAATGTCAATTACGTACAATGTTCAAACTGAGAGTTTTGAATATTTATGGTACTTGGCTGGATAAAAAAGACTTTACTGCTTTTAAAGATAGATCTTCAGAGATGAAAATCTGAGATCTCCTTAAAAAAGATTTTACAGGGAACTTAAGCTCTGAATTGTACTACATCCTGCATGACGACTTTCTCTTGACCGAAAGTCAAGACTGATGCCTGAACCTCTAGAAATAACATGGAAACAACAGTGTTAGTCATGAATTACACTTTTTTTAATGCCATTTAACAATTGTGAACAAAAATATAGCTCTGATTTACTTTTTTTTGGACTTCGCTAGAGTTCATTGTTTACTTTGATGGAAACAAAAAGAATTTAATCCAGAACAAAATGCTGTAGCATGCTGCCTGATATATGGAGCACACCATGTTAGTGTTGGCTCTTGAAGTACTGAAAAACTGTTCAGCTATATGATCTGTAACCAAAGCCTCTATTTTATTGCCTGTTAAAATGTGTTGGGCCAATAACGTCTGCCTAGTTTGAGACTTTTCAATCAGGCTACGTGTGCAGCTTGTTTCCACACAGGTTGCAGCTCAAACATAGTTTGAGAAACTTACTTCTTGGTAAGAAAATTAATTCTTGGTGTTATGTATAGGTAGGCTTTTTAAATATTTCTCCAGCTAATCCTCCTTTCCATGCCTTGGACTTTTTTGCCAGCAGTGCTATTGGGCTCATGACTCTGTGCCTCGAACTCCACAACAGAATTTTTTTAAGGCCCATAGCAACACTGTGGCCTCATATTGCAATCCCCTATTTTGGGAACCAGAAGGTTAAAGTCTTTAGGCTGGTCTGTCATTGTTTGGCTGCCTTCCTCCAGTTAAGGATCTAGCCTTTAGTTCATGTAATCATGTGTCATCTGGATATTTATCTCCATGTATTCCTCTGTTGCCTTCAGGTCTCTGCTTGGCAAGGCACGACAGTTCTCTTCCTAACAAAAGCTGCCTACAAAGTAAAGGCTTCATTGATAAGGTGTTAACAGTGGTTAGTTTGCCCTAAAGATCCCTGCATTCGTAGGCTGCCTGTCTTGAAATGAAGTTAGTTGGCTTTGTCAACCAGGACTTTTTCTACTTTATTTTTAGCTTTCCATTAAGATGCTGACATCATCACTGGGCAGTTTTATTTCTGATCCTCCATCCACTGCCCTTCCTGTGTCACTTCACACCTCCTGTGTTGCTGCTCAGCACTCGAGCTCTACAGGGAGATTAATACAGTCACTTTCTTCAAGAGAAGTATCTTTGGATGCATGTGTTTATAAGATAGTGGCAGCACAAGCAAAGGCAAAGGGCCTCTCCAAAGCCTTGGCCTCCACATCTGGAGGAGCACTGGCAGAAATAGAGATGAACTCCCACTGTGGCATGTGTTTGTGCTCTTAGGAGTAACTGGACTGCATACTTTGAAGGGATGCTACTGGTGCCAAATTCAGCATCGACACAGCTAGTGCAAAAAACCTCACTAACATCTCTTCCTACACCTGGATGGTCATCTGAGAGATTTTTCTCTACAGTCAAGAACCATATGAGCTAACACACTTCAATGTTGTGGGAGGACTCTGCTCACAGTTGTACTGGACTTGCTCTTAAGAAACCTGGTTATACTCTACACCTCTATGGGAGAGAGACATCTCAGTCTCACTGATGTTTCTTTTGTTTTTACCAGTGACTTTGTTTCTACCCTCTGCCCACAAATTTTCAGCCATATAGGAGTTAAACATCACGTGTTGCACAATAGACATGTATGGTAGGGTATAGGAGGTAAAGAAAAGAAAAAAATTAATACAACATAGTAATGTACTCCAAGTTTATTAAGGTTGAGTTCTCTTGGGGTAAATGGCTCAAATCAGATTAAGATGTTTCAGAGTGCATAAGCATAGCATTATAGAAAAGAACCTGTAAGCTAGTCCAGCCCTTTCTTTTAGCATATGAATTTAAAGACAAATTTGCTCTCTCAGGGACTCCCTAAACACTCTTTTCCCCCCAATTGCTGTAGCAGCTACAGAAACATTGTCCTAGAGAAATGCTGTGCATCTTCCCGGTTTGCCAAATGCCTTTCTGAGCAGCTCCTCCCTTGTCACCTGGAGACTTGCCTCAGGCAAAGTAGCAACCACCATTGTAAGAACAGCCTGAAGAACTGTGCATGCAGAGATGAAAAGATACCTCATTCTCTTACCTGTTTGTGCTTTTGAAACCCACCCAGCGAGCTAAATTGCAACCTTTGCTGTCTCCTCACTTGCCTGTTCGTTATCTCCCTGTTAACTCTTGTGCTCTTTTTCCTTTGAACTAATTTTGCATATCAAATGTTTTCTTGAAACCCAGGAAGATTAGATCTATACTGCCTTTTTTTTTTTTTTCCTCTCTGAAATCAGTTGTTTTATCTCAGGTTTGTGGCTACAGAATGGTGACATCCTGCTTTGCTTTACTTTTGCAGTTGCGAACTCACTGCTTACTTCAGCTCTGGTGTATCTGGCTGAAAGACCAGCTGACTCAGTTTGCTAAACTCAGAAAGCTTAATTTTTTTTTTTCCTCACTCCCTAGAAAAGGAGTAATGTGCCAGTTAAGTGAGCTGCACTGCTTTACTAATTGATCAGAGGAGTTTCAGTGCTAGTGCAAGGCAGAGTGAACCGTTGCTCAGAGAGAGTGGTGAAAAGTGCTGCTTATGCTGCCAGCTATTAGAAAGTGATCAGGTTAATTCTTGGTAAACCCATATTGCGGTTTACTCTGCTTTCAGTTTGTCTTGGTCTGCAATCTGCTTTTCAAAATGTCTTTCTATTCTACAGTTTGTTCCTTGATCCAGAGTCGTCTAATTCATTTTTCCCTGTGTTTTTTACATATCTGTACCCAACTTACTGTTCTCCAGGTACACGTTTACTACTTGATGCACTAAATGTGATTAACCAATATAGTACTTGACCAGCAACATGTAATATTCCTCTTCTAGAATCCGTGATGGAAATTATCCCTCTTTCACCTGGAGTATATTGACCTCTGAATTTTGCTTTCATCTTAAACATCTTAACTGTGACTTAGTTGGATATCCTGCCCTTGCCTGTATTCTTCACAGTGTTGCTCTCGTCACAAATATGAAAATCACAGGAATTGTCAGGAGACACTGAAAAATGAAGCTCAACTGCAGCATAGTGTACCAGGGAGTATTGCTTTTAAAACGGTACCTTTTAAACCTAAACAAAACCAAAGTTCTCAGGGAAAAGTGACTAAGGAAGGTGGTGATGATGACCGACAGGGTAAATGCAGCTTAGTTTGAATGCTTGTCCTTTGAATGGACTGGATGAATTTAGCGTGTTTGCACAGACACGGCACAGCCTCACAGCAACCAGGACCCCGAAGAAATCCTTTGGTAATAGGGAAAGTCACTAACACAGTAACGTTACCCCTTCGATTGAGGAGTACTATGAACTTCCATCCAGATTCCAAAACGTCCTGCAGAACTGCTGGAAATAATCCACCAACTGGGATGAAATGGAAGTCAATGCTAGAAATATTTAGATAAATATTCTTATTTTTATTTTCAAAAGCTTTAATTTTTTTGAATACATCTCATGGCTAAGGGACAACAGAGTTAGAATGCTATTTAGATTAACAAGCATACACTGTAGCTATAAGTCAACATTTACATTTTATCTCAAAATGCAAAAGACATAAAATCAGGTTGGGTTTGGTGTATTCAGAGTTATGTTGGCCTCCTCTGGGAGGATCTGTATGTTTGGACTTCCTTTGAGTTAAAAAATGAAATTAGGGTTTTCTGGAGAAAAACAAAAATGAAAAAAGTCCTGGTGAGAAATCAAATAGACAAGGAGACTAGCAAGTTTTCTACTTTCATGACCTTTAGCTGGGATTTGCCTTCACAAGTAAAAGCTAGGACCTTCTTTTAGCACGAAGAGAGCTAACAAAGTCAGAAGCACTCAATTTTGCAGTGAAGCAAAGTTTTTAGAAAATTCTTTTATTTTTTCTAGACAAAGCCTGAGAGAATCTTATCTTGAAATCTAGGTGAATTTATGCTGACTTTACATTTTGGGGAGAAATGGGGTTTTTTTTCTTCTTGCCTTGCATATAAAAAAGGACAAACTAAAACTTAAAGGTTCATATTAAACTCTCTTCCTTTTTCAATATGAAGTGATTGCATTTGAGATTCTCCCATCACTATGACAAAAGGTAAGGTCATACCTCTATTTTTTTTGTTTTCCCCCTGCTCTTAGCCCCTCCTACACATATGGAATGCAGCTCCTCCTCCTACCTTATCAGGGAAGACTGACATCCATCATCCAGCTACTGGATGCCAATCTGCTGGTCTGTCTGAGAATCTTAACCACGAGTGGAAGCAAGATCTAATAACTTCCAAGTCCTAGCAAGGACCTGAAAAGCCATCTCTTTTTTCTTTTTTTTTTTTATACGCACACCACCCCACCCCTGACCCCCAACTAAGCAGTCCTTTCATTTTAATACTTCCTTGTTCTAAGCAAGATGTGCCAGTTTGGAAGAGCTCTGGTAATGTGAAACTTTGGAAAGTGCCTTTATGTAAATTGTCCAGACCTTAAGCATTAATGAATTTTAAACTCTTTTTGTGCTTATCAAAAGTGTATTTAACTTATTTACATTCCAATGATAGTATTTCTATGAGAGAAAACATGGAATTTATTGAGTATTTTGGTGTATTGTTTGTTTCTTATCCATAATCTGAATCATAGAATTAAATTACTTAAAGCGTTTCTTTAAAAGACAGGCATTTTTGCAACAGCACAGAAACTTATGAGAAATATCCTATTTAATCTATTTGTTCAATAGCAAACTATTTTTTTTTTTTTAAATTTCTGGAAAGCAAATTAAGAAGGAGGACTCTTTTTCAAAGAGATATTTAAAAGGGAAGAGTGAGGAGTTATTTATTAAAAGCTTTAAAATAAAATTAAAAAACCCCACTTATTTTTCTCTGAAACAAAATTACATTCTAATTAGTTTTACTAATATGATGCTTTATAGCAGTGGGTACAAAACTGCTCCTAGTCAGACATTGCTTTAGTTAGACTAGTGATCCCCAATACTAGACTAAAAATGTATGGGGCTCATGAGCCTTTTATAGGGAAAGTTGGAAAAGCACAGTAAATTTTTCCATTCCCAGGAAGAGTGACATTTTCCCCCTATTTTCTCCACAAGAAGTCTTAGAAAGTTTATCCTTCATGAAGCTATAATATAGTCTCTTTTGTCTTGTGTGGGATGAGAAGTTTTCCTTAGCCATGGAAAACATTTAAAAAATATTCCCTTTTTGCCCATAGCTCTGTCAGCTGTTCTTTCTTTCTGGCTCACTGCTAGGTATTGGCCTCAATGAAATCATTTAGACCAGAAACCTTAAGCTTTGCACAGTACTTAAACCAAAGTTTAAATTAATCCTAATTTATCTTTTCAAGTGTATGGAAAGATTTTCTTCCATACAGGGCTGCATAACATAGTACACACTAATACTCATTTTTAATACAGCTTCTATCCTCTCATTTAAGCACTGATAAGCTGCACCTTATGATGTAACAATATTTTTTTGTTTCCCCTCATTATGTCTTGAGGCATAGAAGCTGTGTGCTGTACTAAGGAAATTTGGAGGATGTTTGAGGAGAAATTCGTTATTTAAATGTGTATAATATTATTCAAAGCACAGGTCAAGGAAACATGAATTTTTTTGTTCAACCTTGGTATCTCATTTACCAAATGATTTCAAGACAAGCTTCCTCTTTCCGTCATCTAATTTTTTCCATGCTTCCCATACATCAGTGGTGTAGTGATGGAGCTATAGAGTGGTACTGCTGACTGTGTGAGTGGGAGGGAAAAAACAGCAAATGGCAGCCCTTAACTGAATGCAACAGCAGTATTCTGAGACCCTACCAGTCACTGGTAGTTGCTCTGTGAAATATCTTCAAAATTTTCATTTCCAGGATTGCTTTTGTTGTTGAAACATTCTTCCTGAATGAGATGCTTGATTAAATTACCCCATTTCTAATTTCTTAATTCAAGAACACACTTCCCTTTGCCTTTGTATTGCCAAGCAAGGTACAGCTTGTCCAGAGAAGGAATGAATGAGCCATGCGTATTGCCCCATATTATTGCCACAGTGTGAGAAGGCAATGAATTTTTTTTTCCTCCGTGGTAGAAAAGAATGACTGCATGCCTTATGTAAGATCCAGGACTTCATTCTGCTTCCCATCCATCCCTAAAGGAAAAGAAATGAATAAATGACAGGGGATGGGGGGGTCTTCAAAAGATACCATACTGAAAATTCTTGATGCTGAAACCCTTTTCTAGGCTCATCCATGGGTCATCTCGATCCTTAGGAACCCCTATGAGTTGTTAGGACTGGGAGTCCTTTGCTGTGATCACAGGAGGACTTGAATGTGCAGCAGAAGCTCATCAACATCTGTGGGACCAGCAGTACCACCTCTGCTCTTCCCTTGTTACTTGGTTGGTTAGCTGTTTGGAGAAACACACTCAAATCAGGAATACAGACAGAAACATTACCTTTGCTTTTGCAAAGGTAAACTAATGCACACTGAGAAGAATGAATTGTTAGATCTTATTTATAGAAAGTGGGGAAACAGAAAAGAAGGGTTTGTTCATCATGGTGTAAAAAAAAAAAAATATGCAATCAAGATGAGAGCTTTCCTAGTTTGGGGCACAGAAAAAGAAGAATGAGAAAGTGGGCAAATCTAGGTGCAAACAGAATCAAGGGAAATCTTATTGTCTCCTGATGGGCCCCAGGAGAATGATTGTGTGGTATGACACAGGAAATGCAGGTCAGACAAGGTGAGGTTGCAGGAGAGACTCACAGGCACGAGCCATCCAAAGAGCAGCTTCCATAGAATGTCTTGTCATCAGAAATTGGCAGAGTCCAAAGTCAAACATATGTACACATGTTGGTTCAGTTCAACAAACCAAAATGTTTGTTTCATCTGAACTGAGACTATTTTCTCGTCCTTGGAGTATGAATGCATTTTGACGGAAACTGCATTTTCCTTTTAAAATCATTTTGAAAGAAAACTCCTTGCCAAGTCAAATACTATATATACTTGAGCAGGAAATTACTTTCTTGAAAACATTTTTTTACCATTTGTTTTAATAGTCCTTCATTATGACATGTCCCTGGCAGCATGTGGCATGTTGTTATATGACTTGGGTCACAACTGTAAACAAATGACAACTCTGCTTGTCAAGAGGTAAAGACATAGACATTAATGTTCATCTCAGGTAGTCACCTTAAGTCTAGTCAATATAATCAGTGTTATCAGTACTGTTGAGAAGATAGCTAAAATAGGTCATACCCTATATCTCTCCTTCGTATGAAAACATTTGTAGTTGATTTATTCCACTTAGTGGTGGAAGAATGTGATATTTAATTTGGTGAAATGTCTTTTTTCTTTTGAGTTGATTGCTTTGTGCTCCCAAAAGTTCAAAGTCTCCACAAGTCAAAATCTGAGACACCAAAGCACTTCTCACCCCATATTAACATGCCACCAAAATAAAAATGCTCCTTGGGCTCTGCAGCTACCCTGTGGCTTCCTGGGTGTCAGCTGTGTACTTTGTTCCACGCGGTGCAGGTTTAAAGCCTGTCTTAGCTCTTCCAGACCAAAATGTTTTCTCCATCCCAGGGGGTTAGAAGACCTGTTGGCACTCACTGCTGGAAGCATTCATATGTAGTGCTACAGAGTTGGAAGCCAAGCCCTAATTTTACCGGGGATCCTCACAGTGTGCCATCCTAGCTACCCTGTGAATCTGCGTGCGGGCTCTGCTGCGCAGACTGCTCTGCTTTGGGATAAAGCACTTCCCAAAAGCCCCTTCATTGCCTTCAATGAGTGTTGGCATAGATTCATATTACTGTGCAATTTTTCTTTTCATAGTGTTTATACGTGTCCATATGTTTAGCTTAGGATTTTACTGAAAGAAAATAGATTGACTGAAAGCGTTCATGACCATGGCATCCACTGTTCATACATATATGTATGTATATATATGCATAAAAAGAATACTCAGTACTGTATTACTCTGGTACAGTACAGATTAACTTCTCTTTTTAGATGTCATCCACAAACAGAAATGTACCAGATGCTATTGTGAAATGGTTTTAGGTTTACAGTATTCGAGTTATGCTATAGAAAAAGGAAGAAATAATCGAGACCTACTGAACATTTTGTGCCTAATTCTTCTTTCTTAAACTTTCCTTGTTGCACAAGTAACCACAGAGTATTTGCTGCCACAGCTGTTTCTCATGCATGATGCAATTGTTTTATTAAGCATTATTAGTTTGCATAGATCAGATTCCGTTATTACTGTGGATGCTCATTAAAACATGCCCTGTGCTGCTCTGAGGCTGGGAATTTCAAAAGTTCATAGCATTGGCTTAACTCTGCAGCAGTGACCTAAATGGTAAAGGCTCCCATCGGCTCCCTTTCCGTGTTTATAAACAGTTTATAGCACTGGCTGTACACAAAGATAGTTACATTAACACTAAAGACAAGTATAACCAGCTAGGACAGTTCTGCAAAAAAATAAATTTGTAGACATGACAGAGAAATGTCATTGACTATTCAAAACACATTCATACTTTAAAAAAAAAAATCTAGCAAAATGCTAATTTTATGTAGAGGACAATGTTCCTGAAAAACTTTTTTTTTAATACAGAGCAAATACAATTTGGTCACAACTGCTTTGTGCAGTTTTAAGATGGCTGGTGGTGTCTAGAATCATGCTAATTAAAATACGCCACTTTCAAATGACATTCAATTGCTCATTGTAGAGAACTCCTGATACCACGCTACCACACTGTCAGGGTTTGACAGGCACAGTGTTTATAGGCTGTGAAGAAGAAAATGGGCCCAGGACATAGCAAATAATGCTATCTGTGGCCCTGTGTTAATGCTTCTGGACTACAGAAGAGTCACGTGCGTTTGCCTGAAATGCATTAGCATGGTTAGCATGCTTGTTAGTCAGCATTAAGAAGGCTGTCATGTGAATCTAATTTTGTTGAGATTGTATGAAAATACCGATTTGCCTGTCAAGAGAGAACTTTAAAAATCTGTCAGAGGAAATGGATGAGGAAACACTATAATGTATACAAAGTAAGTGTAAAAAGGCAGATCTTGACCTTTTACTCATCTGTTTTTTTTCAAAGTATAAGCAAAGGTTACCCAATGGCATTCACAAGCAGTTAACAGAAATACTTTTTCACACAGGTCATGATTTCCTTGTGGAAGTCACTGCTGCAACCAATGGCAGATTGTAAGTGGAACTGTAGAAAGCATTGCAAGTTTTTATGGATAGCAAAAATATCTACATGATTAAATGTATCTGGGGAAATACTTCCATATCATTCAGACAACAAATCAAATTATACTGATCACTTCTCTTGTGGATGGGTTATTCCATATCTGCCAGTGATGGATGGCTTGTATCTTATTCTCTCAAGCTTCCTGGTCCTTTTCCAACTATAACATACCTCCCTTTCAGTCTGACAGCAAGAGTGAAATGCAGTTAAAATTTGTCAGGTTTGCTCTCCTACCTGCTCCTATGAATTCCTTCTTTTTCCACTAACAAGGGAAAATGCTTCTGGGAACTGCTGGTTTGGGAGCTGTGGTAGCTGTCCCCAAGCCAAGAAGGAAGTGTCTCAGATGAGGTATGAGCTTATTAACGGTGAGGGACAATGTGTTTCCCCGGCTCTGCGATGTGGTCACTTGGCTCCACTGGCTCCAGGGTGGTGTGAAGCTGCAAGGGGGGCTCAGCTGCAAAAACGGCAAGAGCCCTCCTCCAGAGCCCCGCTCACCTGCCACTCACAGAAGTAGGTATAGGATGAACTAGGATACAAGTCTCAGAAGTTTTGACAGCGCCGTGTCCTGCCTTGCTGTGTCTTTGTTAGCAAGAAAGCCACAGCTAGAGAAACAAAAATTTTATTCCAATGACATATAAAACAAATTAATTAAGTAGTTTTCCATCTTTTGAGATTTATATTGTGATTTCTGGTCCAATTTTCTTTAACAGACAGATTTTCCTCCTTTTCCCTAGTGGCTTTTCATTCACAAACACAAGAAGTATTTGTGCTCATCATCTGTAAACTGGCATAAGATATCTCGTGTATCTGAACTGGCGTGCTGACAAGATTCAATCTATTGTACTACCTTTATATTTCGGCAGTCCTGTTAAGGGCCTTTCATGATGTGGTGTAGCACACGCTGAATGTCAAACCATCAGAAGTACATAAAACTGCACGTGCAAAGAAAGATGCTTCATAATCTATAGAAAACTTAAAAAACCAAACATGGCAGGCACTAGGCTGATTCTGCAGTGCTGAGTGGGATGGACGAGTGAAGAAAAGCCTTGAAAAAAGACACCCTCCCTCCTGTAGGCTTTTTGCTCTTTCTGAGCTGATGTTTTGTGTCACTACAGGTTCTGGCAGTTGGGTCTCTAGTACTGGAAGGGTGAGGTGAGACTGACATGCTGAACCAACTGCTTCTGAGTTACTTCTCCGCTTAATGAAATCCACAAGTCCAGTCAGATACTTGGACTCTTCAGTGATGCATAGGGATAATTAGTTGTCCTAAGCACCTAAAAATAATATGGAAAGGTAACTAGAAAACACATACACAGCCCTCTGGGAAATGCTGAGAAGCAAAATAGAGCCATGGAGTCCTGCAGGCTAATTTCTGCTGGGGCTCTGCCTCAGTACAAGAAAATTCTGCTTAAAAAGTAAATAAAAACTCTCGAGGAAAAATAGCTCACTTAAACCAAGAGCCATAGCACTCCTGAAATGAGAGCATGCTGATAAAGTGATGTTGCATTTCCTAGTGGGTTCAGATGAATAACCAGTCAATCAATCATGCCTGGCTGTTTTCTAAATTTGTAATGTATCTGACTTGAGTTCTTTACCCATAGAATACAATTTTCTATTTCTCTGTCTGGTCCGATAACAGCTTATGTGATAGACACATATTCTGCTTGGATAAAATGAAGGGGGAGAGTTGCAGGAAGACATTTGAAACCAATTTTTAATAAAAAGGAGCAAGTAAGACTGCTCTAGCTAATTGCATAGTGACAGCTTTGTCAAAGAATTAATTTCTAATGGTTAAAGGACACACTAGGAACCTTAAGCTCTTGAGTCTGCACTGACCTACTTTGCAGTCTTGGATGAATCATTCATCTCTCTTTGGCTTACACCATCATTCAGCAAGCTAACTCTGGAAATACAGGAATGTAAACCTTTTCTTTTGGTCTACGTGGGGTTTTTAAGAGGCTTGACTTTTAGTTTTGTTTTTCTTTTTTGAGGAGACGCATACTGGTATTGCATATTCTTATTAGAAAAAATATAAATATTCGGCATTATGTTTGGAAGATGTGACTAAACTATTTGTCTGGCATACTGAAGCTCCTTGAACCTTTTAGACTTTCTCCCTCTTATACTGATTTTTTTTAAAAAAGAAACTGAAGAAAATATTGAGGACATTTGTCCAAATATTTTCTTTGCCTAGGGTATGGTCCTTATTAGTTGCTCCTTGACAACTTGGCCGCTATTATGAGTTTTGTTTTCATTCAGACTTTTGGTTTCCATGATACCTCATCACTCCTCAACTGTCTCTGCTCCTTTGGTTTGCATACTATGACTGGTCATATGACAACTATAGCTTATTGGTAACTATACTGTCTAGACTGTGTCTCCCCTGCCTGAGTTCTGGTTTCTTTCCAGACTGGAGAAGGCCTTTTGTCTTCTTTCAGTGCATTTCTTGTTTCACACGTAGGGTCCAACAGTTGCATTTCCTTATATTTTGTTAATTCTTTTCCTGAAAATATTTTTCAATGTACTCTGATATTACTTCTTATTTCTGGAATATCTTCAGTCATTCCCATTTAACTTCCTTTCTTCTCCTTTAAACTAATGCAGAAAACCCAATGTCTTCTCCCATGTCAGCAGAATGGCCACATTTTCAAGTATCCTAACGTTGTCTGAAGCAGCTGATCTTACCTTGGAAGGCTGAAAACAGGAGATGATACCTTCCCTAATATTCCCTTCTGTTTTATTCTCATGGAGCTCTGTCTTGCAAACCTCTCTGGACAGTCCATAACCCAGGAATACTGTGTGGAAGAATATTACATACACAAAGTTGTAAATCACACTGGCAGCTTCTGCTTGCTTTTTTTCTCTTTGCTGGAGCCTGTCTCAAACAAGACAACTGAAATCAAATGAGTCATTTACTAATTCAAGATAAAAGAAGGATCTGGCTTCAGAAAAGTCAGACACCTTTGTAACAAAGGACGTATGATATGACTCCACCCAACTAAAATAAACATGTTCCACCCAACCCGATTTTTTACCCCTCCACTTTTTTTTTTTTTTACCCCAGATGTGAACTATGTGCCATTTTTTCGTTGCAATATCAGTCTCAGAAGCCTCAGCTTTTTATCAATCATGAAAACATGTGATATCTAGTTTTCTGAAATTGGGCGGTCATTTTTTTTTTCCCATGGCATGAAATATTCTACAGTCCTTTTATTTTGGGCTGACTAAAATCTGTTCCTTTCTTACGGCATTCTGTTTTGTCTGTACTCCTACTCAGAGGTATTTCACTAGCTTATCTCCTTCTATTATTGTTTAAGGGGAGAAAGTGTTTCCAGTTGCCAGTTGATAAAATAAGAAGTGAATGGCAGCAACCTACAATTTTATGAAAGAATCTGGTTTTAAAATTTAAATGTATCTGGCATCACTTATCTTCGTATAGGTTCTATGTGGAAAAAAAAAATCTCTCTTTTTATAACTGCTTGTCAGCTGAATAATAGAATGGGGGGAGCCAACTTGAAAGACATGGCTGATTGGTGCGATTGAAAAGGGCTTTACAATTAGAGTTCTGGCAGAACACAAAAAAGAAATTGTCTGGCCATGAAGAACGGAGCCTACTTTAGAATTCCCTTTTCTCAGCCAGATAGCATGCATCACTGTTCATGCATTCTCTTGACATTGAATAGAGGACTTCAGAACTATCACCCCAAATTATCCCTTACTGTTTGGTTCTATTTGTGATATTTGTTTGGGGGAGGAAAAAAAAAATCTCTATTACTGACTGTAATGGCATGTGGCTAAATTCCATTCCATTTATGAACTTAATCTCTTAAGCTCGTTTCCCCTCCCCCCCTTGATATTGCAACACACATTTTACTTTGATTAACTCTTTTTAGATGATGGGGAAAAACCAAGATTCTTCTCTTATTCTCATCTTCCCTCCCTTTCCTTCATTTTACTTCCTTTTCTTTTCTTTTTTTTTTCCTTTGTTTTTTTTTCTCCCTACAAATGGTTGTGTTTCTGAATCGAAAGAGGAAGGAAGCCCGTGCAGGTGTGTTTTGGATTACAGTGGTAGAACAATAGGGCAGCCTTCAATTAACTCCATACCTATTCACAGGGAATATGTGTTCCCTAGTCTCCAGCGTTATTTAATATTTGAAACTGTCGCCTACTACACAATGTACCTGGTGATGAGAATAGGCTTTCAATTCTATTTGAACTCTTCTGAGCCACACAATTAAAGCGCCAGATTTTATTTATTTATTCTTAAATAATGATTCGTATGAGTGTCTCCAGGCACAAAGGAGTAACAGAAAACGTACAACAGGGAGATGTGTTTCACTGCCTTGAAGACAGTAGTGGGGGAGGGAGGAAAGATGTTGGTAATGGCATGCATTTGACTCCTTCTTGCATGTAAAATCAACATGCTAAATATTTATTTCATATTTCCATAAATCTTGCAGATTTAAAAGCACCCCTGTCAAGGTAGCTTTCATCATTTTTACACTATATGTTTTTAAATTGCTGTTATATATAACAACCACTGAAAGCTTAACAGTGACGTTTCTTTCTGACTGAAATACTTGCTGTTTGTAGTTACAGAGCTGCTCATTAGGGCTATTTTTATCCTTTCTTTTAAAGAAGTACAGGAGAGTGTGAAGCTCCCAAATCCTGGCAGTAGCTGAAGAAGGGGAAGGAAAGGGTCAGCCTTAGTTCTATTCTTTTTTTTGCCACTACTAAACCTGTTTTATGCAGAAAATTCATATGCCAACAAAGTGATTTTTTTTTTTTTAAAGGAACAAAATCACTGATTAACCTGACAAAAATCAGTGGTTTTGTTAAAGGAAATGTCACTGATCTTATGAACAACATCTTGATTTGGAGCAAGGGTAAACAAATATTTAAAGATGGGGGGGGATGAAAAATAAACATTTTCCCACGAGAGAGAGAATATATTTTTTTTAAACAGCTCTCCTCATGAATTCTCATGACTTGCTGCAGCCCTTTAAGAGAGTGTGAGATAGCTGGCATTGTTGGCTACATTCCCTGATCCTAACATTTCCTATGCAGCAGGGCTGAGAGAGAGGTGTACCAGTACTTGAATATTCACATTATGCTATAGATCTTTTGTGGAAAGCCTTAAAGCTTTAGCATAATTTGAGGACACGTCTGCATTTTGAATTGTGGCAAACAATAAGATGGATTCATCTTTTACAGTTTTGAACTGGGGACAACATGATTTATCTGACATGAGCCTCATGGAGGAAGGTATCTCATTATGGAGGCAGTTTAGCCTTGCTCCAGTGTCACGCTGAAGGCTTTCCCAATAAACATGGCTATATATGAGTTAATAAATGAGAAAGAAGTCATTTAAACTGGGAAGACAAAGGTGACACAAGTATCAGTAACCAACTTATTTTCACTTGTGCTGTTGCCTCACATCCTGGTGTGCCCTAACTGAGGTAATCTGTTGGGTCATCTGTTCTTGTACAGACCTTGCTTTTGTTTTTCCATCACAACAGATGAAGTCAGTCTAAGACCAACTTCTAGGGCAGCTAAAAAGATGTAACTTTAATTATCTGGTGGAGGTGGTTTTTTAATGCATCAGCTTTATGTTGTTCAACCCAAAATAGTTCTACGCCAGACTTGCAAAAGTTTGATCCCAGGAGGTTTACTCTAAGGTCTGGATATCCACTCCTCGCTTCCCCCTCCTCCCTCTTTCAAATCTAGGTCAGCCCAAAGTGACAGAAATGCAGGCAACTGGAATCACTACCCACTTTGCAAACTTGGGCCCAAGTGTGTAATGAAGGATGATTGTGCTACCTGGCGTGAGCAAGGGAATTTATCTTAGCGATATGTTATTCTCCTTGGTGCACAGCTGAGATTTCTTTGACTTGCTTCAAATTCTGAGTGCTTCCTATTGCTCTGTGCACTATCACTGGGCTGCCTTCACCTTTTCAAGCATGTTTTCTTAATGCAATAGTCTTGTAAAGAAATTATCCCCCATGAAAGTGGAGAAACAGGTAGGTACAATAACAAATGAAAATCCAAAGGCAAGTCTAAATCTTCATTCAAACTCACCATGAAAGTGACCTTTGCTCTGATCTGGAAGACCGTGTCTCTTATCTGTAAATGGTATTTCTCTGAAGGACAAGGGTGCTGTTTAACTGTATAAAGGTTTTCACTTAACAGTACCACTTTTATGCTGAAGCTCATAGCAAATTTTAATCCTCCCGCAAAGCTTTAAATCCTCTCCCTCCTATGTAAATTTCTTCACAATTTAAGCTTTCCTTCCATGGGCAGAATTCATTTTTCTGTAGTTGTGAATCAGAAATAGTATTTCAGAGACCTTGAGAGGTCAGCTAGTCCAATTTCTCCCCCAGCTCAAGCTCAGCTCCTGACTGTTTTCGAATTTTAAAAAACATCAAATAATGAAGACACTGTAGTTTTCTTTAAAAAATCTGTTTATCAAACTATCCTTAAAACTATAAAGTATTTTTTTAAATGTCTCTTCCAAATCACTGCTGTTGCATTTGGCATCTGTGTGGCTCACAAGCGCTCGGCAGGGGTGAGGTCCTCTTGGTTCTGCAAAAGGGAAAGCCGCAGCTCCAAGGGAGCACTGATCTGTCCTCTTCGTCTCAACGAAGGGACCCCTCTGAAGCTGAAGTGGGTGGTCAGTTAAGTGTCAGAGCTGCTAATGGCTTCCGTTCTGCCAGTCTGGGCAGGAGCGTCATGCTAAGGCACTTACCATTGGTTGTTAGGTGCTGGTGAGGAATGGGGGTATAAAATAGGCTGCAGTGAAGCTGGTCTTTCTCCCACCTACTAATGTTTTGAGTCAAACGTCAGCTGAGGAGCTGTTTCATTTTCATCCTTGGAAAATGAATGAAATAATTCTGTGTCAACAAACAAATGTAATTTGGTATATTTATGAAAAGAAGCTTAAGATTCAAGGCAACACCATTTTTTGTGTGTGCACAAATAAACCTACTTTGTTACCATAATGCAAATAACTATTAATTGCTGGGATAATCAAAGGAAGTGAGATTCTTATTTTCTCTGAAATGATTTATTCTTCTCAATTCCAGGCACAGAGCAGTTTCTAATAAATAATTTAGCCTATTTATGAATCCTCCAAGTTTTGATCTTCTCTTCACAGATTCCTCTTCGACATCTTTGGGAAAGTTATGGGTTTTTTTCTATAATTACACAGACAACAGGTCAGACAACCGATCATATGAACATTAAGAGAAGTGGAAGAAGAGAAGTTCTTCCTTATTATTTTCATTTATCACTAAAACACCTCTCAGCTCTGTTTATATTTAATATAAATATTAAATCTGGGTGGATTAATACTGATTATAGTCTGAACTTTAAGGAATCTTGACCCAAAGTAGAACTTTGTCTGTCATTAATTTGAATTACTTCCACTTCTGTCAGCACTATTTAAAAGGAATCAATGAAGGTTTCTGAAGAAAAAGCCTTGTCATCTACTCCCAAATGGACTAAATTAATTAAACTGTTGGAGCCAAATCTATGACATGTTTTATATATTGTTACTTTTTATGGATTTGCTGCCGACATTGATTGGCCTGAAAAGATGAGCTCTTCTAATAGGACAAAAAGGAGATTTGTTGGGGGGGGGGGGGGGTGGGGGGGGTGGTGGGGGTGTTTGATTTTTAATGTATTTGTACAAATTAATGCTGAAGAGATAAACAGAACTGTCCTAGCCAAGCATGCCAAGACCTTCACACCTCCAGAAGATAGGTGGGAGAAGATTTTTTTTTTTTTTATTTAATTCATCAGTTCCCAAAAGCACAAGCTGTGGAAGATAACCCTTTCAAGAAGTGTGTTAATGTGCTGAGAAATCAAACCCCATTTTGAACGGAGATGTGCTCACACACAGAGGTTTTCTTCCTACAAAGGACTGTAACAAAAGTTTATAAGGAGAGGAGGAACTGATAATTCTGTGTCACAGTTAATGGAGAGGGGAAATATCTATTAGGTTAAGCTAACCTGCGTTGTAAAGCTGCAGTGAGAGATACACAAAAGCTAATGTTGGCCCGGTGAGGTTAATCTGCCTAGGCTCCTTTCCATAATAAGTAGAGAGAAAGATAGACTGGACTGTTGCCTGAAGGAGTTCCCTGAACCGTCTGCTGGAGACCTCCTTCTCATCTCAGCCATGCAATAAACCTCTGGGAGAGGTGGTTTCATAGGCATCAACTAGTCTTTGAGAATACACCCGTGGATTCCCCTTGCAGGACAAAACTATCCTGCAGCTGATCCAGGCTTAGGCATAAAGGATAAAGCTAGGTTTCCATCCAGTATCATATGTGAAGAGCAATCACCTTTTCCGGTAACTGATGCCTGGTTCTCTACGAACCTAGGACATGGTCTCCACATTGCAGCTGCACGGTGGGAAAGGGTGAAACAAAGAGCTCCCAAACAGGCTTTGCCCACAGCTCCTCAGGTGGGTCCTCATTCCTCCTGCTCTCACCGTGCAGTGAGAAGGGCACTTGGGTGAGTGGCCTCATGGCAGCCCTCTCCTTGCCCTCACAGGACCTGGGCATCCTCAGGTGCAGGGCCAAGCTGGCTGCCCTTGCGCATTTCAGACAGCAATTTATCTTCACTCTTACAGAGGTTGTGGAGTGCAAGTGGAAAGAGGAAGCACAGTCTGACTGACTGAACAGCAGCAAGCATTGCCATTATTCTTGCAAAATCATTATGTGTTTCCAGGTTATAGGAATAGGCAACCATTTGGGAGGCACCCAAAAGCATATGCCTAAATCCTGTGTCTGTACAGAACATAACAGAGTGGGATCTTGACCTGTGATTCAGACACTTAGGCAATGCAAACAAATAAAAAAGTTAAATAATGATTAATAATTGACTATATAAGAGACTTTGGACTTATTCCTATTTACAGTAAAGACTGGGCTTGATAAAGATGCCTTGAGTTGCACAAAGATGCTGTAGCATAACTGAAAGGGGGCTTATAGCCCGCAAAATTTTCCCAATGTGCTTTCTGAAAATGCTTTTTTTACCTCTGAATTTTTTTCAGGAAAAAAGTGTTTGCAGCCCTGGAATGTCTTGCCAAAGATAACGGGAAAGAAGAAAAGAAGAAAAATGAAAAAGAATGTAAATGTCCACTTTAATTATTTCCGTATCTTTCAGCTAGATAGGTTTGCACAGTTAATTGCAAAAATGATTAAGACAAATGCTATTAGTCGCCATTTAAATACTTTTTAGAATAGGAGAAATGTTGATAACGGGAATAAGCTTATCCCAGGCCAATGCATTCTACCAATAATAGATTTACTGACTAGAAGGTAAATGAGGGAGAAAAAAACTGAAGAGCTGATAGAAAGTTGCAGTCGGAGCAGTTCTCCCAACACTCAGAAGGAATGGGGCAGCAAGAGGAATGTGGGTTAAGGTTTCCTGTATTTTGACCTTCTCTTTTTACACAGAATGAGTTGTATCTGGAAGAAATGTTCCATTATTTCCTAATTGTGTTAATTTTTGATGATGAAACTGTATTAACAAAGTGACAGCATCAGCGCAGGCATCAAACTAAAGAGCAAAGGGAAAGAGATTAGTTCTCAGTATAGAAGGGACTGAGGAACTATTTTTCCCGATGCAGACTGTGATATTACCCATGACGTGAAACCCTCACCGCTCATGTTGGTGTTCAGTTCGTTTCCTTTTGTGACTCAGTGACAGTCAGTCCAGGTGATTTTACATAGACAAAATGCCAAGGTGTTTGGGGACAAATTATTATTACTGGTATTGAAGCTGTGGTTGGTATGAGAGCAGGTAGGGAAAGGCACTGCTTTTCCAAAAAGCCCCGGGTGGCTGCTCCTCTGGAGCGTGGTTCAGGGTCTTTTAGCTGCAAAATCCATTCTGGGAGGGGGAGACGCTCCAAAACTTCAGCATCTGGTCTGAGTAAGTAAAGATCGGAGTTACAAGCAGCAGTGTCTCCTCAAAGCGTTTTACTACTTCCATGTCTGTTTCACTGTTTTCTCTTATTTTACTATGAATAGGTTGGCATAGATCCAGAAAATGTCTTTAAAATTTTTTCTCAGTATTGCCAGCTGTAATTTGGTCATGTTGATTTTCTCCCTAAGGCCAACTGTAAATTGAAATATAGCAAGAAAAAATACAGTAGGAACCTACTTAGATTTTCGATTTTGTTTTTTTCTGGTTGCTTTCACAGGTTGAACATTCAGTTGGTGATATTCACTGCTGTAAAAATTGACTTAAACGGGCCTATGAGCTGCGCAAGCTTTATGTTGGCTTTGTACCAACAGATCCGTGTCATGCAAAACACTGAAGGAATCAGTGGATCGGAGACTGACATAAGGCCTCAAAAATTCGTTGGGTGCTTGTATGGCTGATATGGAATAATACGTAGATTTTATTTTCTCGTCTTTTAGCCTTCATTTACTGTGACTTTTTTTTTTTAATAAATGTTTATGGCTTTTGGCATTCTCCAAGTAGATCAATAACATCATGCGGCTTTTAACATTATTTCTGGGAAAGCTGCTGACACTTTCAGGACATTCTGAGGGAGGAGTTTGTGTGTGACCAGGTTGTTTGTCCATTCAGTGTGAAGGCAGAGGGATGAAAAACAAGCCAAAGTTGACATTTTTGGAGACTATTGTGTTGTTTGTCTCAGAGAGAAAATGAGGTTGACATTTTAAAGTATGCAATGAATGGTATGTAAGTAATGCTGTGCCACTGATTTACTGTGCAATCAGGCAAAGTGATCTGTTTGATTTCACAAACAGCGATTTCTGGAGATGTGGGCAAGGCACGATAAAATGTTCTCACAAGCTAATAGGCTTGCGAGGATGGATTAAAAATATTAGGAAATATTTTGTAGTGTTGTTAACTATCTTTCTTCCTCGATCCTAGGCTGCCAACTTAGGAAGAGCATGAACAAGTGTGAGAAAAGCTTCTTTATATATTCCTGCCTGTGCACCTAACACCTTTCCCTGGGAAGGAAGGCAGAAGGTGGCTAACGCTGCCGAAACAGCCAGCGGAGTGCCAGCCAGAGCCCTGGGCTTCTTCATGATTGAAGGCATCTCCTTTATTCTGTAAGAATACGAACTTAAATGACTTACAATACCCAAAACCTAAGAAATGCTAACAGTAATGACCAATCTAGATTAATGCCCCCTTCCCCCCCACCACTCCCCCCACCACCCCTCCAGAAGCTTCGTAGGGCAAATTCTGGCTTTATTGTGTTGGAGAAGAAGGGATGAGGAAACAGGGAATGTTTTTCACTGTTTTCCTTATCATGCACAATTGTATTCATGACAGTTTGCCATAGGTTTTGCCACTAAAGTTACTTTTGCTGGACAGTTGTGATGTTTTAGTTTCTGCTCCTTTTTTATTTTTCTGATCTTTGTCCTGGCATGGTGTTTATCCTGAATGGAAGAAAGTAGAAAGTGCATCATCTTTGTTTAATTAGAGTACACCTCTGTCACAGCACTTTCACTTGACCGCTGGAAAGCAGTTCATTTCCCCTGGCAAATCCACTGTCGGTGGCATTTCTAAGCTCGTGGCTGTGTGTCTTTGTGAGCCCTCACTTCCAGAAGTGAATTTCCTTGAAGGTTACACGGGAAGTGCTGTGAGAAGTGGTCCAGCTGCATCCCCTCACCCCTGCAGCCCACGTCCACGACTTCGAGTAACCCTCCGTTTCGCTCCAGACCATGCGAGCGTAGCAGCATAACTCCTCATTATCCCTCTGAGAGTCACTGACACGTCTGAGATTTTGAATCTGTGTTAAAATACTTCTAGCTTGGATTTTTTCTTTTTTTTTCTTTTTTTTCTTTTTTTTTTTTGTATTAAAATGTGGGGTGTTAGGAAACATTATCATCAGCTTCTTACCTCCAACCAGAGCCTTGTTTGTGAGTAGGAAGTGTGAATGGTTTTGGATTCCAAACACGCGCCTGCCTGCACGCCCGGGGAATCTTAATTAAGGAGTATGCCACCAGCCCCTATACGTTTATTTTTCTTAAATATATTCCAGAAAAATCTAGTAGGTTTATAAAGATTACCATGCCATTAAATCATAATAGTAGAACAGAGTTTTTACTGAACCAGAAAACAAGCAAATGAATAGAGGCAGAGAGATGACAGCCTGCTGTGAAACCAATGGTTACAAATTGGTTTCCTCTAGTCACAGTTGCCTTTAACTGCTTTAGATTCTCAGCAGCTTTTCATTAAGAATCTCCATGTGCCCTTTTAAAGAAGAAAGTGCATGACCCCTTTATTTTTGGAAATGCAGGTACAACGTGCATAATATCAACTGGAGACTGGTAAATTGGTAGATTGTTATTTAATGTCTTTTAGGGGGCCAGTTTCTCTACAGGGCTAGATGGGTTTCCAACAACATGAATAAGCCACACAGTACAGTTATTTTTGCAGTATTCATGCAACTTGTGCTTCGGGCTGATGAAATAGCATTTTAGGTATTTTATAGGCTTTTGTTTGGTTTAGGTTTGTTCCCATTTTTGTTTTTGTTAGATAGGAACATCCCCAAGAAATATATATTTTAATACAATTAATTTTTTACTGAACGTGTTACGGTCTCAACCATTTTTTTTTATTATTTATTTTATTTTTGTCTTGGCTTGTCAATATACTCAGAATATTCAGGTTGGAGTTTTCCTATGTTTTGTTATATGAACTCGCATGTTTTCCAAGTTTTCTTGGTTCAGTGTTTAATTTTCAAAATCAACTTTTTTGCTTTTGTCCTTTTCTGTAGAACAAGAATTAGTTCCTAATGAACCCCAAGAACTTGCTCTTTCAGTAGGAATCAGATACCATATTTAAAGGTATTTCCCATAAAAATCATCACTGATGCTCAGTGCTGCATACGATTTGGATCTGGTCCAAGTATTGTTCACTGCTACTCAAAGAAGTGGTAATGGAAGGAATTTTCAGTGCAGACAGCATTGCCACAAAAAGCAAGTAACCCTGCATTTCTGGAAATAGCTGTTACTCAGAGATTTTCCCAAAACTCTGAGGTTAATTTCTGGTTAAACAGTCACAGACTTAGTAGCTTACCTAAATAAGCTAATCCTGATGTTACAGAAATTGGACAGTACTACTCAGAAGAGAATCTTTCATCCTTAGCAGGATTTATGGTATGGAAATTGCTGAACACTTCATAGTGTGCTAGTTTGTGACCTGGGGTTCAGAAGTACAAAGGAATTACAAAGATATATGATAATACAGGACAATAGTTTAATTTCTGAGGTTGTCTGAGAAGCTATAAAGTTAATATCTCATCTCTTCTTCCACCACCTACTAACCCACAAGATCAAAGTGGGTCACGCAGTCCTGGAAATAAGGAATTGCCTAATAGTTATGGACATCATTCCCCAAATTATCTCTACAGGGAGAATAAGGCTTGAAGAGATAACGACATATGTGATAGATCAGACACAGTTATAGTTCCTAGTTTGGGCAATTAGGCAAGACCTGGGCTAAGCACAGAGCTCACAGCACTTTCAGCTACAAGGGTGACCTACTTTCTGTGGATTGATTCAACTCCTGGAATTCAGTATTCTGTATGAACAGAATTCATGTGCAATTCAAAATGTTTTGGCCCAGGACTCCAGCTGATATATATACAGCTGGGTAGATCCAAAGGATCTAAAGGAAGAAGCAGTTTGAATCTGACCATGCATCTTCATCTCAGCACCTCAGCTCTGAAAGTGTGTTTAAGTTAATAAGTAATCCTTTGTGCGAAGTTTCACTCGCTTACATTGATTTCAAGTTGGTTCGGGTCCCAGCCAGATCAGTCAGCCCTAAACAGAAAGGAAACTCAATTCAGGGGAAATCCTAGAGCACAGGGCTGGAGACTGACCACCTTGAGAGCTTCTGCAAAAGCACAAATCAATCGATCTTTGTTTGTGTGTATGTTTGCCTGGACTTACCACTACTGTATTTTGAACTAACACCATCAGCAATTTGCTGCAGCTGCTCTAGCTTGACAGAAGCCCAGGGCTGTCACTGAGATTTTACAGTAGAGCTGCTCTAGAGATCTTAATGCTTCCCTGTATTAGCGTACTTGTTATCTGTTAACTTTTATTTACCCCACATGTCATAATGCCCTCCAGTAGGCTAACAGCGCGAAGGACATTCGGAGCCCACAACGCTCTTTTGTAGACTTGCTTGGTAGGAACGTCAGGGCAAATCTTCAAAAAGCAATGTTCAAAAGAGAGGCTGTTAAAGAAGCCTGAGAAATGCAAATCCTATTTAAATAAGGAAATGATGTTCTTCAGTGATCTCAATAAGACCAGCTTGAGCAAGCCAGGAATGCAAGCGAAATCAAAAGACGTACAGTCTGGCTTGACTGACAATAATACTGTATGTGTCGTGGAGAAACTGTAAATGATAATGAACTAGAATGCCTCAAAGTTTTGATGTGAAAGGGACCAGCAGGGTGTGATTTGATTGAGGATACTGTTGGTTCTGGACTGCTGAGATTATTTAGGAAGTGACCCATCCTGCCAGAAAGGTTTGTGAGGACAAGCAAAGCAAAGTCAGAAGGGAAAAATAAATCCCTGACATTTACGCTCATACAGCTACTGTATAAACTGAACTCATTATACCATCGGGGGTGTGTGTGTGTGTGTGTGTGTGTGTTGTTGGGTTGTTTTTTTTTTTTTTAATGTCTGTCTCTCTCATTCAGAATAGGCCTTTGAGGACTGCTGCTGTATTTATCCAGGCTACGGGGCCAGATGCATGAATTCCAACTCCCTCATCAAGAGTGTATAAAACACTGAATGAGAATGGGAGGAACCAATCAAATAATGTGGGCAGAGCTGGAATTCATCCTAATTTGCTGCATACCCTCGCCTAATTGTCGAAGAAAGAATGGCAGAGGATCAATTGGTACAAGAGGATACAAGTGAGACGGCTGAATATCTTTGAGGCAGTTTGTGCATTAATAATACAAACACCAACAATTACAATTCCTACTGTTTATTTATCTTTCATTGCTTATCTATTATAGTTGTACCCAGTTCTGAATCAAAGACCACATTGTGCTAGGCAGTATACCAGTATGTATCAAAGAAGCCATTCCTATCCAGACATTTTGATTTCCTGTAACAAACGCTGTACCCAACATTTGAGGAAAACAGCCACCAATGGTTTTGTTATACAAGGGCTAAAGGGTTGTTTCACTTGTAATAAAAATGTTGTTACGTGCCATTACATGGGCAAAATCATCTGCATACAGTAATTGAAAAAGACAGCATATGAAGTTGTATTTCACTACTCAGTTTGTCACCGTTTATGATGATGTGTTGCACTCCTTAAAGGAGAGTACTGGTCTGCTTTTGGGAGGAGAAAATTATATCACAAAAACGAACTCAGTAGTTATGTTTTCATAACGTTTTGGTAGCTCTGATCAAAAATAAAGCTTGCACACTGTTTCAGTATCGCTCTTGTACAAACACTTTAGCAGTGAAGGTGAAAGCTACTAAATGTGTTTGTTTCTTTTGCCTAATTGAACAAAACACAGAAGAACTTAAAAGATAATGAGATGCATTAGAATTTCAAAGTCTCTGTCTGAATAGTTAAATAATAAGTAAAATACAATATCATTAATGGTTATTCTAAATTTTAATAAAGTTTTCCAAACTGGAAAAAATATCAAAGTCCTGGAACTCTGCCAGTTTTCATCAGCTGAGGATCCGTTCCATGTTTGTTGGCTTGACGGTGTACTTTAAAGTGGAAGAATGCAGACATATTCTGCACACTAATTTTTAAAATATTTAGTGATAAATATGCTACTTTTTAACACAGCATAATGCAGTTATGTCTATTATGGAGGCATTCTGATTATTATAAGTATCTTTTAAAAGATGTGTATCAATCTATTCTAGCAGTAAATCCTAGATTTACTTAGATCTTCATGAGATCAATTGTGCAGCTTTCCAAGAGGAATGAATATTAAAGAGTTGATATCTCATACAGTGCCTGCAAAGATTAGAATAGCTTACCAGTGTACATCAAAGATTTATCCACCTTAAGCTCCTACAAGAGACAAGGTTATTTTTTTTTCACACTTGCACATGCTATGCATGCATAAGCGAGTAATGTTAAACTGAGATGAAGGGGAGGTGAGGTATATCTGATGCCAGCAAAGACAATACACAGATGAGAAAAAGCTATTTGGTAGCATCTAGATGCCATTTTCACAGGTAACAGATGTAGATGGAACCATTTCTGTCTTAATGCAGGAATATTTATTTGACTATTCTTTATCTGTCTGCCCTTCTTATTCACCTTAAATGTAAAAATGATTACGTGATTAGATGATATCCTCCTTCAGATGGAAAGGGAATATATTTTCTACAAATTAGTTTTATTTGTCATTTATTGCATTGTGCAGGGATTTAAATTAAATTCACAATTAACAAAGTATATTCAAAGTGTTATGAAACACAACCATCTGTAAGTATTTAATATAAAATTGGTGACAGATTAGTTCATGGATCACTGCTAAGCTTGAGTAAATGAAGGACTTTCTCACTTTGGGCAAGGAATGCTGCTTGTAATAAGAGAAATACACTGCTGACAGCAGAGTTGGGGCCTCTGTGTTTTAATATTTATTTCTTGATCCTGAGGGTTTTCCCCAAACCTGTTATAAATGGGAAGATCCCAGCTGAGTCCACTGAGATGGGGCTGAGTCCCAAAGAGGGCTCGCTGCCTGGACGTTTCCAGAGCTCAGCTCATCATCTGAGGAGCTATGTTTTTGATGAAGGCACCTGAATTGCCCCCTTCCACGGAGGACATTTTTGTGCTTAGCCCTGAGTCAAAGGCTTTCAGGAGCAGTCACTTTTCACACTCAAGTCCGATACACTGTACTGGCAGTGCCATTCTCGTTGTGCTGAGAGACAGCAGCAATTGCAGTTCTAGGTGTCTCTACGGGGCTATCGGAAAAATCAACGTAAGTACTTGACTGTTTTTTCCCTCAGTTTCTCTGCATCAACTCTTTACTAATCTCCTTTGAAAAACATGTTGAGATCTATGGTTTCCCTGGTTTCAGCTGGGATAAAGTTAGTTTTCCTTCTAGTAGCCGGTATAGTACTATGTTTCAGATTTAGTATGAGAATAACATTGATAACACACTGATGTTTTAGTTGTTGCTGCATAGTTGTAGTGCTTACACCAGGTCAAGGACTTTTCAGCTTCTCACACCGTGCCAGGTGCAGAAGAAGCTGGAGAGCACAGCCAGGATAGCTGACCCAGACTGGCCAAAGGGATATTCCCTGGCATATAGCATCATGCTCCGGATAGAACGGCGGAAGCGAGCCGGGAGGTGGGATCGCTGCTTGGAAACAGATGGGGTATTTTTCTGCATGCAGTGAGCAATTGCATTTGTGCATCACTTGTCTAATCATAATGATAATAATAATAATAATAACAACAACAACTTATTTTTATTATTTTCCTTTGTTATCCTATTGAATTGTCTTTATCTCCACCCATGAGGTTTTTTTTCCATTCTCACCATCCCCTTGTGGGGTGAGGGCTGAATGAGCGGCTGCATGGTGCTTGCTTACTGGCTGGGGTTCAGCCATGACAATGGTGTAAATCTTGCATACAAAAGGATTTTATTTACTGAATTTACCATGAACTGTTTCATGGCTCATGCATTCAAACACTGGGTTATGTTTTGGGCTGTGTTTCTGTACCATAAAAACTCAGAAATAAACTAAAGCCCACTGATCCATGTCTTATGGAAAAATTTTACTGTTGGTAGCTGGGTAACAGCAGGCAACAGCTACTGCTACAGTCTATTTTCAGATTTACAGCGCTGTTGTTAGGCATTAGGTTAATGGGAGTCATGGTGTAGTGTCAGCCCGTGATTTGACACAGGACCTGACAAAGAAGATTCTTAGATGAAGGCAGCGTTGAAAAGCAGGGTGGGGGTTAAGGGGAAAGGACTATATTGTTTGTCTACACTGGGTTTTCACTCCTGGAAAAAGCCAATTTTTAAAAAAGCAACCGAGGACAATGGAAGACACAACCAATATCACCAATATTAAAACAGCTTCATCAGAAAAAAAAAAAAAAAAACTGAATAATTTCTTTTTTTTTTTAAATGGGTGCAAATTGGAACAAATACTGTTGTGACTCAACTACAAATCACCAACCTTTGGGGAAAGAAAAATGTTGTTCAATTCCACTTTTAAGATAATTTACTGCAACTAAGCTAATGAAAGTCTAAATAAGCAGAAGTTTCGTTCTCATGAAATTTCCTTAAGTCTCAAAACTCAGCTATATTCTATATTCAGACCAGGGGAAAGGCAGTGATTTTATTTAATGCTAACCACTTTGTGTCAGCATTAGAATATTGTTAGCAATAACATGTATTGTGATATGTTTTTGCACATCATACTGATTTCTTAGGATAGCTGGGGATGAATCAGCTCCTGGAAGAGTTATTTGGTCTCCATCTACTAGAGATGGAGGTTAGGTACTGAGCTTAGACAAACACCTAACTTTTACACCGCTGGACTTGTGTCATGACTCTCGGTGTATTTCTCAAGGCTGTGGAAGAAGACAGTCTTTGGATATAGTTTACTCTTGTACAACAATTCAGAATAAGGTCTGCACACATCATAAAACTTATTTTGGTGTTTTAATACACAGAGGTACATCAACACCTTGGAATTTGTCAGACTGCCCAGTGGCAAACTTCACCTGTAGAACAAAAACCTGATTTAATTTAAGTCAATGAATGTTTTTGCTATTTCCCTCAATGGAAACACTAAAAGATAGAAGACACTGATAGCTAGCGATTGCTACTGACAGCAACTGATTGTGGTATCGCTATGTAGCAAATTGTCACTCATTGGGTAAGCCCTGGCAACTGACAACGTGTATGGTTTTAGCCCATCCCGACCGTGCTGAAGTAAAGCACAGTAGAATGAACGCCCTAAACCGCAGTAACCCATTAAGCTACAGGAACATGCTCTATCATGTTTGTCTTTCCATACCAAGGAAATATGTTGAGTTAGTCTCTTTGACTAAAAATATTTTAATTTATTTCTCCTTTTTCAGATGGTTTGCTTTACCAAGACATTTACCTTTAAAGGCAGATCCCCTTTTTACTGATCTCGGTCATCATTTTAGATATTTCATTTAGTGAAAGAAAACTGAATCCTAAAAATCTGGATCAAACTGAGCATCTGACTCAATATTATGCAGAGTACTGTGAAGTTTACTACTAGTGTAACATTTTGCTTATGAAGCTTGATTACTGTTTTCTTTTGAAACATCAAGATTTACATAACATTTTAAGGGGGAAAAAAAAAAAGTTTCCTTAAATGATATCTTCAGTGAAATTGTAGAGAGGAGAAAAGGAAAATCTTGTTTCCTCAAAAAAAATCTTAATAAAGTTCTAGAATGGGGACATTTTATGGCTACCTTCCATTTCTAATGTAGAAGATCTGCTTCACACACATGAACTCTACACTGAAGTTAAACATCTAGCTTTCGATAGGAACACAGTGAGCTTATGATTTTGCTGGTGGGTTTTCCATTAGCAATTTATGAGTGTCTCAGGTATATTTATCTTAATTTATTGCTAAGTATTTCTGACAAATAATTTCTCACGTATGGGTGGGTTATGGGCTGGTTTTTGACAATGTTCAGTAGTGGAAATAAAAAAGGAGAGCTATGCTGCCTTGTTTCTCTTGTTGAGTGATGGGTTATGAAGTATTTTCTCTGGTCTTGGGATGACTAAGTGTAACTGCTGGTAGCATATTGTAGATGGTAACACCGATAAGTTGAAAACCAGCAGTTATTATCTCATTTTTGCTTAAAAGTTACCAATTTACCTTTCCTTCCAGGAAAAACTGCATGCTAAAATATTTGTAGAGCACAGAAGTAATGAAGAAACTCACAGACGGAAGAATTACACTCATTATTTTAATGCCTCATGGCAATGTAAGAACATGACTAGACAGTAAGATGTATCAACACCCACAAAAAAAAAAAAAAAAAAAATCCCCTGAATATTAAAAGAAAAAAAGCTCCAACTATAGTGTGAGTTTTTCAAAGACACTATATGAACCAAACCTTAAAAGTTATTTTCTTGTGTCATAGACAATATCACAGAAGGAGAAAGCAACTAAAACTCTGTGCTCAGACATCTTACATTGTCTTTGTTATGCAGCCTGTGTCTAAGACCATCCAGCCTCAAGATCACAGCAATTAATGACACTTGCTTATTCCTGTGATTTCCTGCTGATAATTGTGGCACTCTCAAAAATAAATAATACCGTTCAGCAGGATTTTAATTGAACTGGCTGCAATACAGAGCTGGAAGAAATTCTCAAGGGAAGCAGGATACACGGCTCTAAGTGAAAGCAAGCAGAAGAGGCCAGAAGTCTCTGCACAGCCATAAAAAAACCTTCTGTATAACAATGCAACTGATCTTTCTTAGAGAAACCCACTGTCCCGCTACCTTTTTAGCAGCCTGTGCCTTTTTTCATTTAGCAAGCCTTGTCGCTCCCACCTTCATCTCCTTCCCTTCATTCACCATCCCTCATGCTTCTCACTTGGCTTTCACCTTCCCGATTCACAGCAGTGTTTGCAGATGTGCCCTTCACATATCAGATTGCGTTCATTATGGCAAGTAACCTTCCAGCATTCTCCTGAGTGCAACTGCAGAAATGCGGGAATTCATTACAAAACAAAAGCAAAGACCCAAGTGTGAAAAGAAAGTGCTGTCCTTTCTTCCGGCGTTGTCTCTTTCTTTTTCTCTCTTTCTCTCCATTTTTTAACTAGCGATTGGATTGTATAAGTATTTGCAATAAAGCAGCTTCAAGGAAGAAAAATACAGACTCTCTTAATAATGTTTCATTTAGTCTGACTTGACCTTTTTGAAACAGGTTTATGCTACACAGGACATAAAACCAGATCCTATTCAAATCAGGACCAAAATAAAAAGCAACCCACCACATTAAAAATTCACTTTACAACTATCACTAAGCCAGATGGTTTAGTCTTGATATCTTGGCACCTTTCTGCTCATTTATATTCCTCACTCCCCTACTCAAAACCCATTGTAATTGCTAGTATCTTTTTTCTTATCGGGGGAGAAAGTTCATTTGTAACATCCTCACACAAAAGAGGGGCGAGCAGAATATTAGAGCGTGAGCCTGCATGTCTGCATTGGAATCAGAGGCGTACAGCAATGTTTTGACTATGTGGGTTTCGTAGAGTACATTTGAAGCAGTTTAGCAGGAAACTACTAATTATCATGATGACCCATAAATAACAACAAGCATTAGGATTTCCGTGTGAAAAAAAGTTACCGTGTGCAGCAAGGAGAGCATCTGATACACTGAGTGGCCTGGGCTACTCCGTGTGCTGATCTAAAGCAGAGTGGGAACCAGGTGGAAAGGTTTATGTGCTGCTGGCATGTTGTTGTTATAATTGTAGATCTGAATTTCGCTCTGCTCAGGGAAGATGTACGAGATGCATGCTTGCGCATTACTCATTCACCTCCTCTAGTGAAACAGAGCGTTTGAAGTCTCTGCCCTCGGCTGTCCATGCCCTGCTAACCACTCCTGTCCTACACTAGATTTGATAGAACATCTTTTTTGAATATGTATCACTTAAATTCAAGAAAAAGCAGACAGCTGAGCTTAGACCTTCATGTATTTTATCCACAGATAAGAAATGAATAAGTGTAAGTAAGTGAGAGTCTGCATACAGACTTGCACAGCTCTAAAATAAAACAGATGCCTGCATGGACATTCTTTCTTCTTGTCAAAAGTGCCTTTTTCTTCTGCAGTTTAAATGTAGCTGCAATCGAGTGATATTTGGGCAGATGAGAATATGAGCTTGCTGCATAATCTCTTGCACTCGTTTGCCTAAATATGTTGATATCTCAAATTAAACCCGTATAACTGCAAATATAGACAAGCCCCAAAACTGATGTTAAAGCCAAGTAAGCTGAAATGTTGAAATGTTCTGGTATCCAGATTAAAATTAGTTATATCATTTACACCTGTCAATTTAAGGAAACAAATTAAACTGATATAATTTGAGCTCAAATCAGAATGAGAGTTTCCACACATGGTTTTACAGTGAATTAATTAAAAGTCTGCCTACATGGGAAATTTGACCAGAATAGCTTTCTTGCAAGAATGTGTCTCTTTGTAGATACTCCTATTCCAGAAATGCCTGTTTGGTTTTGATTTTTTTTTTCCTTGTTGTTCAGTTTAATGCACTCTTAAATAAGGAGATCTGTGCTTCAAGTTATTTAGAAATACCTTATGTTAGAAGAAAAGATTCCCAAGTAGACAAAACCCTTAATGCATTTAAAACCACACTGTCACTTAACTCAGGGAGTAAGCCAAGGCCTGGGGGTTTTTTTAGCTTCCATATCTATCTTCCATATCTGGACTTTGAACATGGAAAAATATTTCAATTGTGATTCAAAAATCCTTTGACAGAGAGGAAAGCATAATTTATCATGCTGTGCTGGCTGATTTACTGTATATGTAAGCTCTACTTATCACTTTGAATAACACTGATGGATACAATTCCAGACCACATGAATGAGCCAGTATTTTTCTTTCCAGTTCAGTTGTGCAATACTGTCATGTGCCAAGCGTGCTGAACTCGTAAGGCAAACTGCAGGGCATCACAAGGTCTAGGAAAATCTAGCCAAAAACTTAGAGCCACTCCTTTGGGAAGAAAATTCTTGTAGTAAATTCCACATATACTTTTGCAAGCTTTTTAGATACTAGTAGTCACAAGGAACTTGTAGTTGAATGTGAGGATTTTGAACAGCTGAGGTGGTTGCAAAGCAACTGTGATGGAATGTCAAGTTAAAGATGATAGTCAGAAATGATAGGCTGATATCAAGAACCACCTCCTCAAATGATAAATTCCTGCAGTCAGAGTAAGATGATGAATGTATATCCATAGAATCACAGAGGTTTTACCAGATGAGCTTAAGAGTGAGTCAGAGTAAAGTTTCATCGAGCGCAGTGTTCTGTTTCTGGCAGCGGGTAGTAGAGGATGCCTACGAGAAGAGCATAGGAACAAGGCAAGCATATGGTTTTCCAAGAGCATGTCTTGGGAATATGTTATTATCCCTCTAACATCCAGCAGTTTGCTGCTTAGGGGCTTCCTGAACCAGAAATGATTTCTTAGTACTAAATGACCTTCACTGGATTTTTATTCCACAAATGTGTCTATCTGAACCGATGTCAGCCTTTGGCATTTGTAACCTGCAAGAAAGAGTGACACGTCTTTATAAACTTTGCATGATGAACCATCGTCTTTGTTCTGAACCTGTCACCTGAACCCGATTCTCCTGATACCCCTCGGCTCTTGTGCTAGAAAAGACAGATTCCAGACCCCTGTCCTAATCCCCCATGACTGCAGTACGTAGGCATCCAAAATTGGCATATCGGTTTGGATCTAGTCAATTTAGTGTAAAATTCAAAATAATATTATAGCTATCAACTTATCTTCCTAACTTCACGAGAGAGATCTGAAAAAACCCCTCTCTCAGCTGTATAAATACCACATTCAGTTACGTTTTCTGGCCAAAACATTCCCTAGTGAGTTAAAGGTTTACTTCTGCGCCTGCAGTACAGGCACGTTGGCTTGGCTGACTTTGTAAGTGCTGCTTTAGCAGGGGCTATCATCTTTTCTTAGGTCAGGAAAGCACCAAGACCGCTCTCTTCTCCCTGCCCTCAGCAACACAGTATACAAAGACAAATTGCTGCATTTTAGATAAAGAAAAAAAAAAAAAGTCCCAGTCCAGAGATGGTAACAAGCTCTAGCAAGGAAGTATTCTGGGATGCAGGTCTCTTCATGGTCCAGTTACCCTCTGGGCTCCACGCTGCCTAATGGAAAGCAGTAAATCCTCTTACAGCTGTTGTCTGAACTGTGTTGCCCTGTTCTTTTTCTGCCTTAAGTGAGACACAGACTGTGAACCTTTCCATGGGACACTTTGTCTGAGATGGCAGGGACAAGAACAGCCAGCATCTCTCGTTGAGCTGTTTGAGCAAGGCAAGGAGCAAGTTTAGAAAGGCCTGTGTAGGTAGCTGGGGTCTCAGATGGCTCGCTGCTCTGAACATGCCATTTCAGTCACTGGGGTTGCTTTTTTGCTGTTTTTAGGCTAAGTTCCAGCCAGATCAGTAAGCCCATCTGCCTCATCCTGCAGCAAAATGATCAGTATTGATGACATAAAAAGAGGGAGGAAAAAATGGGGGCAGGGAGAAGGTCCCTGATGGATCCCATCTTGCCTGGGACACGGAAGTCCTACAATCATTTTACTGCATTTTGAAAGCACACCCTAAAACTGTTTAGACATCACATTAACACTTGTGTGAATCTCTCTGCACTCAGGCATGTGTTTTAGCAAGCATCTGGCCTTGGGTTAAAGACTTTAAAAGCTAGAGAAGCCACTATACTTCAGGAAATATCAGTCCAGTTGTTATTTGCATTCAATGTTTAAAAATTTGTGTCTTTTCTTCTAGCCCAGACTTTTCTGACTTCAGCTTTTGAAAGCAAAGTCTTACTATGCCTATTTCTGCTAGACTAAGAACTAGCTACAGCCAGATAACCTTTGATTTGTAGTTATATCAGTAATCAATTTAGCAGCTCTTGGATAAATGATTAGCAAACTCATTAAATTCCTCAGTCTTTCACTATACAATAAGCTTTCCAGAACTAGTAGCATCCTTGTGGCTCCTTTCTGAACCACCTAAGTTTACTTTTTTTTTTTTTTTTAGTAGGTGCACAAGGTCTAGCCACTGCAGTGCAATATCTTCATGGGGGGATATCAACATCACATGCCTCTTTGATATTCTGTCTTGATGCACGCACCAAAGCTGTTTTTCCCTGTTAGCTACACAGAGAGCGCATGTTAAGCTGCTCGGTACCACAACAGTTTTGAGTATTTCAGCATTTCAAGTACTGCCCGCCAGCTTGCATTCATGACCTATCGACTTCTTTCTTAAAGGTGTATCTTTTCATGTGTTTCAAATGAAAACAACTGCTCAAGGAATTACCGAATTTATTGATAGAAATTAATCATCCTCATTATTTACTATACCACCCATTCCTGTAATCTGTAAATTTTACTAGCAATGACTATACTCTCTCAAGAATACAGATAAGGATGTTATATAGCATTTGGTCAAGAACAGATTGCACTTGGACTAGCTCCATAGTATGATGATTCATTACTCCATTTTTTTGAGATCTGTCAATTAAGTAAGATTTAATTAGAGAAAGTTTTTAATTAGAGCTGGATGGCAAATGATTTTTCCATATTGCAAAATATTCAAGATTTCATCTTTTTTTTCTCCTTTCCTGAAATAGACCAAGATGCTGAAATGTTAAATTTTGGGAGAAAAAAATAAAAATAAATATGAAAACTAGGTGAATAAAAGTCTTCCAGTTTCAAAGCTTGGATAGTTTTTATATTTACATGGATTTTTACTGTAAAAATATTTCCCCTATATTTCTGAACAACCACCAGAATGCCTGCAAAACAGAATCTTCCACGGAAAAATGGTGAAATACATGAAAAAGCAGAGATAACATCAAAGCTTAAAAATAACTAATCAAAAGCATCTCTCCCCCACACGAAGGCTGTAGTTTTGGCAAGCTGTCACTTGCCAAACTGAGTTAGTTTTAATCCATTTAAGAGATCTTCACTGATTTTTTTGTATGGTGATAATTTCGTTATCAGGATGTCATACAGGACTACATCAAATTTCTGAGAGACATCAGGGAGACACATTTTAAGTGAACTGATCAGATACCTAATGTGTCATTTATAACCTGTAGTTCAGGACAGGAGTCCACTGGAATTCAGCCCACTTTTCCAAATCCTCCAAGATCCCCTGAAATGCAGCCCTTGCCCAATTTGTGCAATTTGGTGTGCAAACAGCAAGCAATCTTTTGCCTAAATTTGCAAAAAAAACCCCTAATGGTTTCTGTTCAGATAGTAACTAACTTGCTTGGACTGCACTGAATTCATATCAAAATAGTGGTGTCTTGTGGACAGCTTCTTGGATGGAGTCAAAACAGCTACTTTTGTCATGAAGATAGGAGAGAGACAGAAATGTCATTGCTTCTGCATCTGTTCAGGCGTTACTATAGTTGATTTATATTGGTACATCTATAATACTAAATAAAGAGTGGCAGGAAGAGTGATTCTTGGACTTCCCATCATCTATCTACACTGCTTATATTTTAGTTCACTCCTCGCTGGTTTTGAACCTCTCCAGTTAGCTCTCTCCCATATCCTGGCACAGCGCTGGTGATAATTCACTCCAGAGCGTGCTCTCCAAAGGCAGTGTGGATGAGACAGGCTCCCTTGCTATGGCTCACTCTGCCACACATGGTCCTCCAACACTATCCCAGCTGGCTCTGAGTGTGAAACAGCCTCAGATGTCCTTTGCCATGGCCTGAAGTACACAACATGCCTCACAGAGGAACCAAAGCCAAATGATGCTTTTTTCCTCCCTTGCTTTCCCTGTTGTCAGGGGACTGAGAATGCTCTTCCAAGGCAAGAGGAATTCCTTTCCTGACTCACCCTGATAAAGTTTCTTACCTCTTTGAAATGCAAAAATATGTCATTTGCCCTCAGAAGGCTACTGGAGATCTCTCTTTTTCCATCTCTTCCTTTGAGTTTCAGGTGTTTACTTTTCAACAGAATTTTCTTTAACTTTCCCAAAATCAATTGGGATTCCTACTGGTAAGAATTTAGCTCTTTCCAATACAAGGTATAGATCTACCTGTGCCTTGAAAATTTGATTTACAGAGCTAAAGCCCTAACTTTCAGCCATTTCTGTCCTGAACAGCACTCCTAAATCTTGTTTTGAATTACAGCCCAGCTATTGTACCAACACTTATCTTTGGCCATACTTGTAATACCATAAAAAAAGCCCAATATCTAGTTTGCCTGACAAGGCCTATTTTCTACCAGAAACCCCACCCAGTTTTATTTACGTTGATTGTGGCACTACTCTGTAAATCTTTATGTATCCCGTACCAATCTTCTTGTGATTATGCCCAAGATCAGTGCTGGGATTAGAATCCTAATGTTACTTAGTCACTTTTTTTAGACTAGTTTAACATTTCTGTGTAGACAAGGCCTAGAACAAATTATATCAGTGTAAGCTGGTTTTAGCTAGATTTAAAAATTAATTCCAAAAACATTCACAGCTTTGCATAAATCAAAACATTTCTCATTCTTTCCTTGAATTTCTCTTAGAAATGAAAAACACTCTCCATGCATGAGAAAACTAATTCTTGCATGCAAATGCTGCCAAGGAGAAAGTTGATTATTTCAAACAGATCCACAAAGCAGGAGAGAATGGCTCTGGCCCAAACATGAGGAAAAGAGAGTATGCTGGTGTGTGCTGGGCACGTCTTGGACACATTTCAAATGCAACTTAACCCATAGGTTTGAGATATCGTGGGCAGCACAAGAGAAACCTTCATTGTTTTGAAACTACTAAAATTCAATGACAAAATTTGCTGCTTTAAAGTCAATAGCATTATACTAAGACTTAATTCGTTTAGTTTAGTAAAACTGAAAGAAACTCACCCCCCTCTCCCCCAAATACTAGTTACTGTGTTGTCCCAGGACACCAGTCTAAGTATCTTGTAGCCATGAATGTATTTACCCTCACAATATGCCATGAGGTAGGGAGATATTAATACCCTCATTCTACAGATGATTAAATAAAGTGTGGGGAGACCTATTTCATATCCCTTAATAGACTTCCTGGCTAGTAATCTATAATATGTCTACTGTAAATACTCTATATTTTACGCCTCTATGCCGTCACGCAAGTTTATGGCTCTTACTTGACACCAAATATTCTATCAGGACAGGCTCAGGCAGGAAGCATTTATCACCAGGAAATTGGGATAACTCCCGACTGCGACCAGACAAGTGAAACAGCAATACGCTGAGCTATAGTAGAGCCAGTAGAGAGTCAAAGTTTCTGTCTATTGCAACTTTCGAGGAATTATTTATTCACCACCTCAGAAGGTGGAAACAAGGCAAATCCTGTTTCTCCTAGCAAAAATCTGGGCCAAAAAGTAGTTCTCAGAATTTTTGAAAGGGATGGATAATTTCCAGCATTCTGGCACTTCCAGCTAAACTGGCACTTCTGGTTACCCGACCATAGTTAAAGAGCTAAACCTCAGAAAGTGCCCTCGGAAACTTAATATGCTCAAGCTGGGTGAGAAACCTTGAACATGGACAAAGTCTAGCTGCAGAACATGGAGATTTTCATAAAGTGATTTACAGCGTTAAAAGCTATTTTGGGTCTCTCTGTAGACGAGAAGCTTTTGCATATATAACAACCGATAACTGTGCAGAGCTTTTCCATTAATATAGCTCAAACGAGAAATGTTCCAATAATTCTAACAAAAAAAAAAAAAAAAAAAGGAGGGGCAGAGAAACAAAGACACGAGATATCTCTGATCCAACAAGTAGTGCCAGGTGCAGTGGCTGGCAGAAAAACACCTTGTCACCTCCCTCCATGTCTGATGCGCACGACTTCTTAGCCTGCATTGAATGACAGAAGGGCCATGGCTATGTACCAGTGCTTCATGTAAGCAGTGTCTCGGCCATAAGTGGGGCAGAATACAAATGAGATGCTGTCTGGTGCACTTTGTCTAGCCCTAGATACCTGCTGTTGTGGAATGCTGCTGTCACTTCAGTGAATATCTAACTGCCTAAGGATTAATAAAAAATGTGGCAGAGAGCAAGGAGTTCCCATCAACAGAAATATTGAAGAAAAGGAATCTGACCTGAAAAATCTACCTGAAGGACTAGTCAGAAAAACCTTACAGACAGTTACCAGACAGTGTTGTCCTCTTGGATATGTTCTTATTGTTTCCTTTGCTGTTTGTGTTAGCTACTCTTGCAGACCATTTCTTCCACTTTACATGATCGTCTATTGAAATCATAACACTGAATTTGTGACACCACAATTATTTCCATGGCAACTGGTTACTGTCAAACAGAGAGGCACTGCGAGGACGGCAGTGCAGGAGTGATACGATCAGCAATTTTAGTCTGTCCAGTGAATTCCAAGCTGCTGGAGAGGGCACATAGTGGCAGAAAGGCCAACACAAAAATACTCATCAGACCTGCTTGTAACGAAGGTAGGAATAATTATATCCAATCATCTGCAGCTAATGAACACTTCATTTGCTAAACCCTTCAAATAATAATAATAAAATAAAACCCAAAAAACACCTTGAAACAACAGTAGCAAGCCTTTAACAAGGCAAATTTTGAGTTCCAGTCCATTAAAATGCAAGTATGGGGAAATCACCCTTCTGTACTTAGGTCATGTGCCAATCAACAGCAATTCGGTTGAAGACAGATTTAAGCAAAGTCAGTTGACTTTCTGTCCATTCCAGAATGAATGCTGATCATTTAGCAAGAAAGGACCATGCTAGGATTTGACAAAATACAGCTGAATGTCATTCACATAATAGTGAAAGTCCGTTCTTCTGTTTTTATTTTTTGTTCCTTTTTTTTTTTTTAATGTACCATCTCTTTAGTGGTGTTCTCCCTTACAACCATTTGAAAAATAAATGTGAAATAAAACTTAGATGTGAATGAATGTCAGTGAAAGTCTAAGAAATGTTACACACAGCTTCAAGGAGGCTTTGTAGCCACTTAAATAATGCAAGTAGGTACTTGAGAGAAGTGTGATTCACTTAGTTATATATATAATCAATTATCAAAGACTATCAGATTCACAAGGGTGCTATCTTATTTCTTCTAGATATGTCATACAAGCATCAGTTCCACCTTCAGGTCCCTCCTGCACCCATCCTTAGGAGTGGTGATGGTCCAAACTACTCAAAGCCAGATATGTGAGCTATGGTTTACCTACTAGTGCCCTTCAAATGTTATGTATGCCATGCAGTGGTTCTTGCTGTTGCTGTTGAGCTTGATGGTTGTTGGTATTATTTGGGGTTTTTTTCTATAAACTGCCAGAAAACTGCCTGCTAATTACACCTTGAGTACTATACTTGGTGTGTTAACAGCAAATGCTTTTATCTGGAACCTAAATGTGCTTAAGCGGCTTCTGCATGGCCTTTGTGCTGTGTGACAGGCAAAGCAAAAAAAGGCACAGAAAGTACCTTGGTAATCAAGATTCTCAGCAGGTGTAAGCGAGTGTCATAGCTGAAGTTACGCTGGTTTACACCAGAGGAGGAGGGAGCCTTTTGACCTTTACATTTTTATTAGCAGATCTCTGTCATCCCAGTGTAATCTAGAGGCTCTTCTTCCATCCCTTTGTCTTCCAGGAAATGTCTGAAATAAGCATTGTGCTCTCTGGAGACAGAGAAAAGACTTTTCATCATCCAAAGCCCTGTCAGGTACCTGATTATCTGAGTGTGTATGCTTACGCTAACTTGTCGCCATCACTCACAGCAAACATGAGGACAAATGCTGATCACAATTTGCGGCGTTTTCCTGCTTGCAACTATGGGTAACTCTGAATTTAGCTGATAGTTCCAGATTAACTGTACTCCAATGCACATAGCTAAGCCTCGCTAATACAAGACGATACTTGGAATGTTTGGCATTCTATTGATTCATTCCAGTTAGGATCTTATGAAGTTTCAGACTTTTAATTTCTCTGTCTTTGATATCAGTTAAAAGAATACATAATTCTCTTTCCAGGCAGGACTGTGAAACCAGGATTGCCTTTCCCCCATGATTTTAGGCCTAACTTCATTTGTTTTTTTGACTTCCCACTGATGAACTTACAAAATATGTTTGCTAGATTTAACAAATAAATAACATTACAACTCTAATTTCTGTTTCCTTTGAATAACATCCCCTCAGTAAAATTATGTACAAAGTACCATTTGTTACTTTAAAAGCATGGCTTTTCATAAGGCTCCTGTCATAAATAGGACATTTAGTATTGGATTCATTGTTAAACCAGACGGCATGCAGAGCTGGCAGCATTTTGCAGCAAGGCACACAGTCTGTTTTATCAATGAGTTCACAAACAATCAATAAAATCATGGGAAGAAAAGCACTCTTTCTTGCCCAAATGGCAACAGAGATTCATCACAGGAGTTTTATCTGTGGATATGACTATGCATCTTTCATCTCAAGCAGCTACTAAAACAAAAACTCTTTCAAAGAGTCACATTGGCAGGTGATGACGGTGAAAGTTGAAAGGGTTGTTTGGAAGGTTTTATTTTGACTGCACTACACTGAGAGATAGGAGCTGTGCTTTAAACAACTCATTCTGAGAAGTGTCTTGGTGTGTCCAATTAATGGCAGCACAAGGTTCCACAGAAAATATAATTATAATGACAGATTCTTGGTAGCTGCAACAAGAACTGTTTTGTTTTCAGCAAGGTTTTCCTCTCAGATGCATTCTTTGTATATCCAATTTCTTATGGGTCTTCTTTTTCAGAATGACCATAGTTTATTTCTGCATCCATTATTCTGGTTATTATTTGAAGCAGTTTCAGATCCAGTAGCATTCCTTTTGAAAGCATCAGGATCTGACACATCCTTCCCCCCTTAAATCTTCAGACTCATCTGTATTTCATACCTGCTCCTATTCACGAGATGATAGAAATATGCCAAATGCTTTAGGAAAAGCAGAGTGGTTTTGTCTTTAAAAGCCTGAAACCATCCAGCTCTGCGAGGCATTTTGATAGTGTGACACTAGAGATCAATCAGATAAGTGTGGGTTCAAGCCAGCTGCCACAACTGGGTTCACAAACCAGTCACTGGGCAACCTGTAGCCATGTCCGCAAGCCTGAGAGCAGGAAAGCCCACACACAGTCAAGAAGTAATCGCAGGACCATGTGATCCAGAAAATCAAGCGGCAGATGCAAGCAAGGTGCGGCCAAAAGGAGCAGTAGAAATCAGGATGTGATCCCTCCTTGGCATGATGGGTTTGTTTTAAGGTCGGACTCACCATCGACTGGCTATTTACCATATGAATGGAAAAGATATTCAGTGGGATTTGACGAGGAGGCACACAGTCTTGCGCGATGGTTTTGTTTCAGAATAGACCAAAAGACCTGAGGGCTGATGGAGGTCTGGCTCCAAACATGCACAGAAGCAGACCATGTAGAAAAGCTGACAATGGTGTAATTCAAACATCCTTATTGGAAGGCACAGGGACATCTTTTGGATAACTGTAGAGGAAATGCATTGAATTAAATTAGTGAATTGTTGAAAGGTAGAAATGCTCGGAAAATTGCCATGGAAATCCCCCGTGATTTTTTGAGCAAATAGATATATTCAAAAATTCTGGATGGAAAACAAATAATTCTTTTGGCTAGATGTTTTAAACCATTTCAAATTAAAAAAGGTGTTTTCAGTTGATGTTTCTAACAAAGAGGTTTTCTTCACTCTAGTTCTGAATTGGATATTTTTCCCGTGTTTTCTTGTTCAATCAAGAAAGAATGGAATGAATTTTTAAGATTAAACAAAATATAAATTTTCATTTCTTTTAAAAGTCCATTCAAATTCCTTTTTCATGTTTTGACTAGAGACTGATAGGTTTTATTGGAACTACAGTTCTCTCTCAAAATTATCAGTGTCTAATTCTGGCAGGATTTTTTTTCTTTTCCTCTTCCTGGCAACAGATTCTGACTGCCACTTACAGCGCCGGGATTCCTTGTGCTTTTTTACTAACTCTCACCATTGACATGCTATTATTACTTATGCAAATCACTCAGCTTACTTCTACTTTATTATCTTCTTACTAATTTCCTAGGTCAGAGAAGATTTCTGAAGAATATTTATGAGGTACTCAGAACACAGAGAGAATAACTTCTCTGACACGAGCATAAAATGTATGCAATTATATTTGTTTCTTGATACACTCCTTACTAACACAGATAAGAATCAGACCTTTACAGTGGTAAAGTATTTATTATTTAATCCACTCCCAAACCTCCCAATTACAGCTAGTGTTTGTGTTCCTAATATTCGAGCCCAGAGCAGAACATATTCATCCATATACATTTGGGCTTTTAAGTCTATACAAACTTGATGCTTTTTAATGTTTGTGAACCATATAAAATAAGCTTGGTTGAATTTTATTTTGATTCTAACACAGGTTTAAGAAGGCCCCAAAGGAGATTTTGGATAAAACTGACAAATCTTTAACTATGCTCAAGATGTATTTTTCCTTCCATTTTTGTACCTGTTGGTAGAGTATAATTGCAATCCTTCCTCCCTGGAGGATAAATCAGAAGATCATGACAGTACAATTGGAAGCAGTCAGGCATCTTCCACAGATTGATATGTTTTGCTTCACTCACTCTAGTCCCCCTGCTGCTTTCCTACTTTTATCTCCAGATTTTCTTAGTCTGATTGCTTCACACCATACATTGTGAGTGAGTGATGTCAATGGCATGCTTCATGCATAGAAACCTTGTAGCAGGCAGTGAAATACAACTCAACAACATTCTTAAAGATTTTTCTCCATGCCCTATCTGGTGAAAGACAAAATAGTTATATTAGCCACTCTTTGAAGCTTGAAGTACCAGCACTAAAATGCGTGTTTATCTGAAGACTTCAAAATCTTTATGAACCTTTTGAACAGTATAAAGTCCTTACGAAAAGTACTGTTAAAATGAATCTGTAGAACTGCATCTTCTTATTCGGCAAATTAATTCCCATGGTACATTAAGTTTCAAAACAGTATGCGTCAGGTAATCATGAGTCATCAAGTTACCGTATAGGATAAAATTGCTGGTAGACAGATACCTTTGGAAGGTGACCCCATATTCTGTGTTGGTCTAGATCAATTACAAAATAATATTCATTAGCTTAAACAATCATGAAAATGATTGTGTAGGACATGTACAGATTATCTGATCAAAAGAAATACACTAAGCAGCAATCCTTGCTTGTTATTAATGTGGGTAAAGTTTATTCGGTAGTGATACAGTAGATGAACATTGACTTTTAAATTGGATAGCCAGTAATTGGTTTTAGAAGATGAGTGGTTTTCCTATAATTTCTACATTTTTTTTAATTTCTTGATTGCTTTTTTTTTTCATTTCTCATCATTTGCATAACACTCATAATTAGTAATGGTCAGGCAGCTCAGTGTGACTAACGAAGAAGGCAGTAAGAGAATGACAAGTGTGGTGAAAGGTATGGAGCATTTAAAGCAATTCAGTAGGGCAGTATGCTTTACCATGGAAAACAGCTGATGGATAAATTGCTGAAGATCTTCAGAATCACAATGTACAAAGAATATGAATAGGAAATTATATTTTATTTCTCCTACAAGACAAAAGTTAAGGTGCTTCAAATGAAGCTAGTGCATAGTTTCAAAATGAAAAAAGAAACCAAGTTTCCAGACCACATGGGGTTGAGATGTAGAATCTTGTGTTTCTGGTAAGTTTACAGATTAGAGTAACAAAGAAAAAGGAGTAAATCAGTGACTGTTAATTATAAAGATGCACTTTTGGCCCAGGAAGACCTGAAGCTGCAAGCATTGAGCATTCCTAGGAAGTGTGTCACAACTTGCTTGCAGGTTCTTGTCCCTTCTCCTGTGCATCTATAATTGGTAACTGTCATGGGACAAATCCTGAGCTAGATGAAGCTTTGATCTTAATCAGCAGACCAGTCTTATGCTCTTGTACATACCTACGTAAAGCATTACTAAATCCTTCATCATGATCCATTAGACAGAGAGAAATTGTAACGACATTAAGTTAGACATGTGTTAGAGACTTTGTGAATGTTGGCCCACTGTATTTATCCTGTCTGTAATTACCAGGCCAAACTGTCCTCTTTCAGAAGCTGAGCAAAAGTGTCAAAAATTGTTTACTGGTTATGAAGACCAGTAAAGTTCCAATTCCATTTAGATATGTGTTAAGCAACTCCAGTACATACAAAAGGTACAC